>NW_021680376.1:1987529-2037114 GCF_001412515.2 Diachasma alloeum
AAACTCAACCCCCCCTAAAGTTGTACCCTAAACTCAACTCAACTCCCCTTAAAGTTTGACCCTAAACTCAACCCTCCCCCCTTAGAGTTTGACCCTAAACTCAACCCCCCCTAAAGTAGTACCTTAAACTCAACCCAACCCTCCTTAAAGTTCGACCCTAAACTCAACCCGCCCCCACCCCCTAAAAATGTTCGTGTACCTGAGCAAGAAGATAGCGATTCCCAACAACTTCCGCCTGAACTGCATCTCGTGGAACCAAAAGCAAGGCTACATAGCAGTAGGCGGTGAGGAGGGTCTCCTGAAGGTCCTCCGCGTGGACTCGAACCCCCCGAGTGCAGGCCTCCCCACAAAACCCCGTGGCCTCCCGGGCACGAGCAACCTCAGCATGAACCAGACCCTGGAGGGTCACCAGGGTCACGTCCAGGTGGTCACCTGGAACGAGGAGTACCAGAAGCTGACGTCGAGCGATCAGAACGGCGTGATCGTCGTCTGGATGTTGTACAAGGGTTCCTGGTACGAGGAGATGATCAACAACCGCAACAAGTCAACGGTCAAGGGGATGTCCTGGAGCGTCGACGGCCAGAAGATCTGCATCGTCTACGAGGACGGGGCGGTGATCGTGGGCTCCGTCGACGGCAACCGAATCTGGGGGAAGGAACTCAAGAACACACCCCTGACGAGTGTCCAGTGGTCCCCGGACGGCAAGCTCCTGCTGTTCGGCCTGAGGACCGGCAACATTCACCTCTACGACAACCAGGGGACCTTCCTCATGAACATCAACATGAACCTGCCCGTCACACCCCAGAACATCGTCGCGATGCACTGGTACAGCGGTAAGCACGGCTTCATCGGCGTGGACTGTCCGTCCTTGGCGATCTGCTACGACTCAGGAAGGGTCCACCTGCTGAGGGACACCAACGACGACAGCCCGGTGATCATCGAGACCGGGATCACCAATGTCTGGTGCGCCTGGAACACCTACGGGTCCCTCCTGGCGGTCACTGGAGTCCAGTCGATCATCGTCAGCGGGGAGGCCAAGGACTCCAATGTCATCCAGTTCTACACACCGTTTGGACAGCAAGTCAGGACGCTGAAGATACCCGGGAAGGAGGTGACCGCGTGCTCCTGGGAGGGGGGCTCCCTCCGGGTCGCCCTCTCCGTCGACTCGCACATCTACTTCGCGAACATCAGGCCCGACTACAAGTGGACGTACTTCAGCAGCACCGTTGTCTTCACCAACGAGAGGGTCACCAAGGACGGTGTCTGCATCACCTTCTGGAACACCAGCAACAACTCGTGCTGCACCAAGTACGTGAGATCGCTGATCTCGATAACGTCTTCGGGGGAGCACTGCGCGCTCGCTGTTCGAAATGATCTGAATCAGGAGAGCGAGGAGTTCATTCTCATCGTTTGTAACACCATTGCCACTCCCATTGACACCAAGTACCTGGACCTCGAGCCCAGCTGGATCACCATGACCAGTAATTCGGTGATAGCAGCGTCCAAGAACAACTTCGTCATCTGGAATTTCAGGATTCCAAAGTCCGCTAGTTTGAGCTCGTCTAGGATGAGGAAGGATCGGATGTACCACGTGGACGACACCCCCACGGGGGTCACCGAGGTCATCCAGGACCTCGACAGGGATCGATCCTTCGAGACGCCGGTGAACAAGAAAGCGACGATGGACCCCATCTGCTGCGTGGGCGCCAGCGAGAAGATTCTCCTCGTGGGAAGGGAGTCCGGGATGATCCAGAGGTATTCGCTGCCCCAGGTCACTCTGACCAATCGGTACACGGTTGCATCGAGACCTCAGAGGATCTCCATCAACTGCGACTCCAGTCGAGCTGCCATTCTGGATGTCTCGGGGGTCCTCACGATGCTGGATCTGGAGCACGTGAGGAGTGAGGGTGGGGAACAGGATGTCTCCAAGTTCGAGAGGAAGGACGTGTGGGCGGTGTGCTGGGCTGTCGACAATCCAACGCTTCTTGCCATCATGGAGAAGACGAGGATGTACGTCATCAGGGGGTTGGACCCCGAGGAGCCGATCTCCTGTTCCGGGTATGTCCGGAGGTGTTGACGGCGGCGGAGGACAACCTTTTGTTTTAATTTCAATATTCTCGAAACAGATTTTTGAATTAACAGTGAAAGAATAGTCTAAAGGATTATTTTTCATCTGTTTTAGTTTTTATGAGGACGACGCATTGCAGTCCTTTTCGGGCGTCAAAATTGAATGTACCTCTAACCATTACAGCACAATTCATTATACCATTTGATTACGGCACATTTCATTACGGCATGTTTCATCACAGGAACAGTTGATTACGGGCAGAATTAATTCTTGTACAACTTCATTGCAATTCATTCAATACAATTTAATAACAAATTTTGAAAAAAATGGAGCTTCTGCATAACAATTCAATAACAATACACTTAATTACAAAATCCCTCCTGCATGGATAATTCCACTTGTCCCAGCCCAATCAATTCCTAAATAAATAACAACAATGATTCATGACAATTCCTTTAAATACCCATTATCACAGGTTTTCCTACACAACCATATAGCGGGCAAGAGTATTACAATGGTGAATCGTACCATAATCCAAGCATCTCCACAAAATTATATTAGTGACAGGATGTTCACGTGATTTATTAAACAAAAACCCCTTATGAGAAAGCAATTTCTTGCCTGTCTGACTCAAAACAAAGTGTAGAGGCATTTCGACAACCACACAGCACTAAATCCGTGCGATAAATGGCACTTGGTGTCCCACTGGACTCAGGTACCTCACCTCCCAGCGTTAATTTCTATTTAAAGGCGATTACAGGGAAATCAATCACACACCGACGAATTAAATCGTTGCATTTGGATTAAAATGAGGTGAAAATAGAAGCCTTGAATCTAAATCTAAATTGGTGAAGCCCGCAATAATCAATAATTCCGTGATGAATTGTCCGTACACTCAAAAGCACTGTGATGAATTTTCCCGGTAATGAGTTTTTGTGATGAAATGTGCTGTAACTACACAATTGTAATCAATAGAGGTAATACCAAATTTTACAATATTTTAAATTTGGATAAATATCGTCAAACTTTGTACAATATAATGAGATAATCCTTCTTAATATTGCCGAAGTCTAATATTATTGCCCATCGCATTACGGCTTCGCTACTGATTTCATAATCCTTATTTTATAACAATGATGAATTCCCAATAAAATGATTCAAAAATGGTTTTTCGCCGTTACAGGTACATCTGCTCCTTCCAGGACCTCGAGATTCGGTGCATTCTGCTGGACGACTTGGTCCACAAGCCTGATGACATCAGGTCTGAGCTGATTGTCGACCTTGAGGTGAAGTCGCTGAGGGACACCAAAGAGCTGTTGTCAAAGGTTGGCCTGAAGGAGGCGTACGACTTCATCCAGGATAATCCTCATCCGAGGCTGTGGCGACTCCTTGCTGAATCGGCGCTCAAGTCGAGGGACCTGGAGATGGCGGAGAACGCGATGGTGCGTTGTACTGACTACCTGGGGATCCAGTTCATCAAGAGACTGCACACTGTTCATGCTGACCAGCTGAAGAAGGCTGAGGTCGCGGCGTTTCTTGGCAACTACGATGAGGCTGAGAAGCTCTATCTGGAGTTGGATCGAAGGGATTTGGCGATCACCTTGAGGCAGAAGCTGGGGGACTACTTCAGGGTTCTTCAGCTGATGAAAATGGGGATTGGGGGCTCGGACAAGCAGATGGAGCTGGCTTACAACAAGATCGGGGATCACTTCGCGGAGAGACAGAACTGGGAGGGGGCGAAGGAGTATTACGAGAAGGGGAGGAACCTGGAGAGGCTCATTCAGTGTTACTACAGGCTCGAGGACTATGAGCTGCTGGCCGAGACTGTGGACCAGCTGCCGGATAAATCCCCCACTTTGAAGACTGTCGCCAGGATGCTGGCGTCTGTGGGGATGTGCCCGCAGGCTGTCGCTGCGTACATCAAGTATGGAGATGTGAAGCAGGCGGTGGATACCTGTGTGAGGTTTGTAATATCGTTGGATTTATTTCGGACAAATGATTTTTCTTCGTAGCACAGGTACACGTATGAAAAAATTTTGTAGAAAAAATCTTGCGAATTCGGTAGACAATTCTACTGTAATGTTCAATAGAAAATATTCTATAGACAAAGTATATAGAATTCAGTAGCGAAGTGGTAAAACGGTAGAAGTCAATTTTGACTATTGATCAGTCTTCAATGAATATCTCGGAATCTAAGGGAGATAGCAAAATTTTTGTTATAACCTTTTTTGTAGAGCCCATTGAGAGCTACAACAAATGTAATTACAAAAATTTCGCTATCTCCCTTAGATTCGGAAATATTCCTTAAAAACTCAACTGGGAGATGAGTCGATTGGAACCGTTTTACCACTTCGCTACTGAATTAGATTTTTCTATGCAACTTATTCTATTGCCATATTTTCTATTGTCTTTCTCGGCTCAAATTTTCCAAGTTTTTCTGTTCGACTTTGTCGATGAAAAGACAAGAAAAATAGAGTGAAAAAAATTGGAAAATTTCTCAATACAGTAAGTTGTGCACAAAAATCTAATTCTATTGACTTTTTTTACAGAATATTTTCTATTTAGTTTTAATTGAATTTAAACGATTACTAAACTTGCATTCAGAATAAAAAATCTAGTGAACTCAATAGAAAATTATATTGAATATATTCCAGAGCCTGATGAAGCTAAAATAATTTAACGAAACGTCGCACTATGACAATTTAATCGACATTATTATTTCTCCAATATGCCCTCACCTTTCTTACATTGATTATATTGAACTTTTATTGGAAATTCTATTAGTTTTCGGCTGATTCTATTGAAGAAATCCCCAGCTGTACTGTTTAATTTACTACGAGATTCATCCGATTTTCCCCAGAAGTATTTTCGTACGTGAAAATTTTCAGGACGCAGTGATTCAAATGAAACCCATTACAGGTTGAACCACTGGGACCAAGCGGTGGACCTGGCGAAGACCTACAAGATGGCTCAAATCAATGATCTCATGAATAAATACGCTAATCATTTATTGTCGAATGGGAAGAGACTGCAGGCGATCGAGTTGTATAGGAGTGCCAACTGCTTTCTGGAGGCTGCCAAGCTGCTGCTGCGACTCGCTGAAGAGCAGACGAGGCTGAGGGCCAATCCCCTGAGGGTGAAGAAGATTTATGTGCTGGCGGCGCTGCTGATTGAGGACCACATCAACAGCACCCCTGCGATGAAGGGGGGTCGGAGCAATGTCATCATGGGGCTGACCGAGAACAATGAGGACTCCAGGGTTATCGAGAATGCTTGGAGGGGAGCGGAGGCCTTCCACTACCTGTTGCTTGCGCACAGACAGATCTACAGCGGAGACTTCGATGCTGCGATGAAGACGTCGTTGAGGCTGAGGGAGTACGAGGACATCCTGGATTCAGAGGATGTTTATTGTCTGCTTGCTCTGTCGAGCTCGGTCAACAGGGCGTTCTCCACTTGCTCCAAGGCGTTCATCAAGCTGGAGAGCCTCGAGAAGATCTCGGAGGCTAAGAGAGAGGAGTACGAGGAGCTTGCGCTGAAGATCTTTCTGAATAACCCCCCGAAGGACTCGAAGAACGCAAAGTCGGAGTGTGTCAGCTGCGAGAGTCTGGTGCCTGATTGGTGTGTCGCCTGTCCCAATTGCGCCACTAGGTTTCCAGCCTGCGTTGTCACTGGACGACCTCTTATGGATCTCACTAATGCCTGGATCTGCACTGTGTGTCGACATCATGCAGCTGGGGAGAGGGATGTCGTCAATCTTGGCTCGTGCCCACTTTGTCACAGTACTATTACGTACATGTAATTTTTGAGGGAGAATGGGGCGGAATTGACTGACAAATGAACTGAAAAAGTCCATTTGCCTCTCGTCGATTTGGGACGGATGTTTTGGTAGAAAAAAGTCAATAGATTTGGGTTTTTCTACGCGACTTATGCTGTTGGTATTTTTCCTCATTTTTGCTCCTTACAAAATGCAAGGAAAAAAGTTGGACAACTCGTGTCCACAAACTTTAATAGAAAAAATTGCAATTTCTATGATGACGATTTGAGAAGGTTCATGGAGTCTTGTTATTTCCCAGTGTTTTGTGGGAATTGAAAGTATTGTCAGAAATGTAATCCGTCCAATTTTCTTCGGTGTGTCGTCCAGTCATTTTAATCATGATGTAAGTTTAGGTTTTCATTGTTTCTCAATTTTACATTCTATGTAATTGATATAAAATTAGATCTCAAATAAATTTCAATAATTGTAAATTTTATATTACTGTTTTTTAAAATGAATGAATGAATGAATTCAGGATATCAAGAATATATTTCGGCCTTTGNTTGGAATTGTTAATTTACACAATAATAGGAGTGCATTGACGATTTTTTCTTAACTCGCAAAAATCTTCAAACAATTTGCTACCGATTGGTGATAAAATTTTTTGGAAATAATGAAATAGGGGGGATAACGCCTTTTTTTTCAGGGGTGATTTTTCAAAAATTTATTTTAAAAAAAGTACCAACTAGCAAATGTTTTTTATTAGCTCGCAATTTTCTTCAAAACTACTTCAATGAGGAAAAAAATAAAAATTTGGAATATTTATACATCAGGGGCTAATTGATCGGATCTAGTCCGTCGCAGCCGCAAGGTTAGGTAGAGGATAGCTGGCGGAGTAAACCAAATGGTTTAAAATGCCGTACATAAAAAAAAAATTATCTAGCGAATTTACGAGATTTCATATATTTTTTTTTAATAGAACACTACCGCCGTCTCAAAGAAATTCTATTAAATTACCATTGTAACTACAAGAATCCTCTTGAAGTTCTACTAGATTATTTGTGGTAGTTAAAAGTATTACAAGACATGAAATTTTCATTTTCATTCTCAATTTTAAATTCTGCGTAATTGATGTAAAATTAGACATAAAATAAATTTCAATAATTCTTAATTTTAGAATACTGTTTTTTTAACAAATTAATTAATTCATGAATTGTGCCTGTTGTATTAAAAATAGGACATTAGAGTGAAATGGAAATTAAAAAAGAAAATTGCAGTAATTAATAATCGTGACAGCCGTGCCAGCATTCTTTCTACACTTGTGACTACTTTTGCAGAAGAATTATGTCTCCGTGACGTTTGTAAGGTAATTTTTTCGGCATAATTGACGGTTGTAAATTTCAAATCAGTTGCTCTGTTGCTTGAGGAGATTGAATATGGAATAGGATGTTTTGATGAGCTGAAAGACAACAAAATCAAATTATTGATAAAATTGAAACAAAAGAATTGGCAGTTCATAACAATAAATGGTGACACGTCTAAATATTACGGTAAAAAATATCATGCGTCAAAATATCACAAAAAAATATTATTGACACAAATATCACAGGTCAAAAATATCACAAATCAAAAATATCACGTGATAAATTATCACGCGTTAGAATATTGCGCGTTCGGATTACATTTATATTTGCACATCTGCTACCGCAAGAAATCAATATATTTATTTTTCACTGGGCGATGGCTGATCACGACTATTATTCGAGGTGGGCTCCTGAATTGTAAACACGATAACACATTTAGTACTCAATGGTCAGTGCGATAAGTTCATTATGGGTTTAACTTTTATTTTAAGTCAAAAAGGGAGGAAATTGTTGATAGTTCCTCTTTTTCGTATCTTTTCTGAAAATATATATTTTTTTACATTGTTTATTTCTCATTACCACATTTGGGGGATATTTTGTCGTGTGATTTTTTTGTCGTGTGATATTTTTGTCGTGTGATATTTTGACGTGTGATATTTAGACATGTAACCCAATAAATAGAACAGAATTGGGAAGAGGACATAAAAAATTGGGTTCATCAATGAAACTTCAGAATTGAATAATTGAAAAAGCATTCTTACTCCACCGA
The DNA here is from genome assembly GCF_001412515.2 of Diachasma alloeum. Classification (NCBI taxonomy): domain Eukaryota; kingdom Metazoa; phylum Arthropoda; class Insecta; order Hymenoptera; family Braconidae; genus Diachasma; species Diachasma alloeum. The sequence goes on from NW_021680376.1 coordinate 1,995,485, forward strand.
ATGAATCCAGAGACAACTGCACTATGTAACCACTCGTGAATCTAAAAGGCTTCAGGCTTCTGCTCATTATCAGCACCAAGCTCTTCTTCGTAGGTGTTTTTAATGCCGACCAGTACATATTGTAAACCGCCTGAGAAACTCTGAAACTCTTTCGGTTTAAAGATTTCTCATTAATAATACAGGTAGGGGAGGGTAGGGTAAAATGGACACTTTTGACTTTTTTAAAAATATTCATAACTCAGGAACAGATTTATCAATTGAGCTCAGTCTGAGCTCATCACAAAGAGGAATCATTGTTTTTCAATTGAAAAATAAAATCATTTCATTTCATGAACAATTCAACACGCCATGAATATTTTAAAAAAAAGTCAAAACTGTACGTTTTACCCTACCCTCCCCTACTTGTGGCAAAATTGGTGTCCGCCTAAAATTCCTTTGGCAAAAATATTTTGGAAAAATTTACTTGACAAATAATTACTTTGGAAAAAAAAATTGAGAAAAAAACTGGAAATTTTTATTCACAGAAATTTAACAATTACATCTTCGGCACTAGCTGGCTCATGTGGCGTGGAATTTAAATTTCCACGCCACCTGAGCTTCCATTTAAAACCTTCATTAATGTAAGGGTCCAATTCTTGTAATATTACAGAAATTTAATATTGATGGGGATCCCTGGAGATTTCCAACGGAATTCTACGAGAAATTCAATATAATTTTCTAGACAATACGCTATAGGTGTTTCCATTAAATTTTATTGTACCTGGGAATTGCAACATTTTGAGGAAATAGTATATTGTGCATCAAGGGCGAAAAGTCATGTTTTCCCGCCCCAGGTGCACATGCTATTTTTTATCACGCCTGCAAAGGAAAGTTCGTATTTTGCTCTTTGATGAGCGGGAGAAAAGTGAGTACTTTCCACCCGAGGGCGGGAAGTACTCACTTTCCTTCCGCTCATCAGGGAGCAAAGTCCGAACTTTCCGTGCAGGTGTGTGAAAAAAGGGTATCCTCACCTCTGTAGTCACGTTATGGCCATAGTAGCAAGGCAGGAATATATCGAAAAGCATGCACCCCAAGTACATGAGAACGCCTATCAATTCAGGATCCAACCCAGACATTTTCGATACTTTATAAACTGTTCCACAGAGGATGAATGAACTTGCCGCGTACTGGGCGAGCATAGTTGCACCGAAAACGTCATTGGACATCTCCATGCATCTGCAGTAGGTAATTAAAAAAATAGTATATTGTGCATCAAGGGCGGAAAGTCAAGACTTTCTGCCCGAGGTGCACATGCGATTTTTTAACACGCCTGCAAAGAAAAGTTCGTATTTTGCTCTTTGATGAGCGGGAGGAAAGCGAGTACTTTCTGCCCTAGGGTGGAAAGTTGTTTCTAAGGGCGGAAAGTCTTGACTTTCCGCCCGAGGGAGTAACTTTTTACCCTAGGGTGGAAAGTGCTCACTTTCCTCCCGCTCATCAGGGAGGAAAATATGAACTTTCTCTGCAGGAGTGTGAAAAAGTCGATTTTAACGAGCAATAGGCACTTGAGTCAACGAAATATTTTTGTGATGCCAAGGGAGAAATTGTTTCATCTGAACATACAAAATTTCTAAAGATGAATAACAAGATGATTCAATGAATTGGGGGTTTCGTGACTTTGAGAATCTGCATTTTGCGGATAATTTTCGATCCTCTGACGACGATAGATCATCTGATCGAAAAATCTGATCTGATGCTGAAAATTTTGGTAGAACTTTGCTCATGTTTCGCTCGAGATTTGGAAGGGGCAGCATGAACATACAGATATTTTGACTTTGCTTTCAACAACGAAACATTTCACGGACGAAAAAATTTAATAGAAAAACCTATCGAATTCGTCAGAAAATTCTATTGAATTTCTATTGAACTGTTTTATTAGTTTTTGGCCGATTCTATTGAGATATTTTCTATAGAATTTCCTCGGCTCAAATTTTCTAAGTTTTTTCGGTTGATTTTCTTGATGAGAAGAAAAGAAAAATAGAATGAAAAACTTGGAAAATTTGAGTCGAGCAAATTTTATAGAAAATATATGAAAGGAATAAGTTATATAGAAAAATCGAATTCTGTTGACTTTTTCTATTGAATGTTTTCTATTGAATATGTCAATAGAATCAGCCAAAAACTAATAGAAAGTTTAATAGAAATTCAATACAATTTTCTAACGAATTCGATAGGTTTCTCTATTAATTTTTTTCGTCCGTGTTGGATCAAAAGTATGAGAATATCTCTCATTATCAGAAGTAAGAGAATATCTCTGATTCGCTTTCTGAAATTATATACTCAACTCAAATATACACAAATGATGTTTGATACACTCGGCTAGTTTCTCCCTCTCCATCATCACGATCCCCTCATGATCATCATTCTCTCTCATTTTCGAGAGCCCTTTTCCACTTCCATCCGCGAACCCCAGGGACGCGGCTAAATTTTCAAATCGATGATTGAGGATAACAAATTGCGCAGTGATGTGTATCATCAATGCAGCGACGATAACGCCGTACGTACAACTGACACTAGCATCGGCGAGCTGACAGATGACTTGGTGCATGTGGGAAATCCAGAAGGTGAGGGGATAAGAATTATCGTACGGCAACCAGGCTTTGTAAATAAGCTCTCCACGCGGTACCAATTCCCGCCATTGGACGTAAGTCTGGAATATCACCGTGCACATGGTGAAGCTTATATAACATAAGCTCAAGTTACTGGAAATTATAAAAGTAAACAACTCTATGAAAATGATAAATGAAACTATGTGAAAAAATTGAGTGAAAAATTGCAGGCGGCTGTATCTTCACGGAGAGATACTTTCTAGAAAAATTTTGACTTGAATCAGGGCTCGAAAGCAATAACACTCCCCTTCCGTTTCACACCCCGGTGATCTACGGGCGAAACACCTTAAGGATAATCGGGTGAGCCCAGAGTGTTAGAAAAAAAGCAGCCATTTTTGTTATGTATTCTTTAAATGATGGAAAAGGCGTGTGCAAAGTTTCAGACTGCTGGGAAGCATGGTTAATTTATTATGAATTTTTGAAAAAGTGGTCATTCAACCCGTGATCTTATGGAAATCACCAAAAAACTGCAAAACCCAAGGAAAAAATGCAGCCAAAGTCATGAAACTTTAGACATATTTAGAACATGTGATCAATGATTTTTTGAGTGAAAAAGATTGTCGCCTAGTAGCATTATTCATTAATAATAGCGAAAAAAGTACTGAAAAATGAAATCTCTGGGCACGCAGTCCAAACGAGCCGCAACGTCCCAAGTACCGATCGGGTGGGGGTAGCGCGGTCAATTTAAACGTCTCTTGAGAGAGAGCGATGAAGCGTTGTGATTGAGCTCCCTCGAGCCAGTGGTACCAGCTCCTGGTGAAAAAAAAACTACCGACGATGTTGCCACTTTTTTGCATGGATTAATATTTTTTTATTTATTAAAAAAAACAATCTGAAAACCATTCAATGCGTGGAACAGATACAAATAAATTTGATTAGCTCCAAAAATAATTTTTAACCGGAGATACTCCCTAATATTGCCTGAATTTCGAATCCGAATGGAAAATTTTTTTTTGTTCAGCGATTTTTTTTTCTGCAGGAAAACAATAGAAACCCCTCCGCCCCACCTCCTACATTTCCTCCTCGCCCGATTATCCTTAAGGATATCCAAGTACTTCGTTCAAGTTAGGAACTTTTTTTCAAGCAAGATTTCAGTTTTATCGAAAATCTGGCCATCCCCATACTTTTTTGGATTTTTCATTGTTGAATACATTTTTTCGGGAATTTCTTCAATGAATATTGTGAACAATATTTTATTCAATTTCACACTCGACTGTCGGTCTAACCTTTAATGATCATGTGGCAACACTGCACATGTGTTCCATATAACCTCGTAAATTCGGTCCGAGTAGTCACTTGAGCGGACCGTTGCTAGACGTCAGAAACGCGCGGATTCAAAACACCCAATATGGCCGTCGTACCAATCAAGAAGCTTTTAATTTGATTGTTTGCAATTATCTGTCCGGAAACTTATGTTTTTTAATGTCGCAAAAAAAACTAGAGAGTATAACGAACAAAGTCATATACGATTATGTGTACGAGAAAACGCTTTACGACTATGAACTATTGGATTGAAGGTGGGAGTATACAGCTCTTATGGACGCAATGTGTTAAATTTCATTTTTTCAAAAATCGTTTTCTCCAACATATGTTCGCAAACTAAAGTTTATACTGCACCTAAAAAATACCCTTGGTCTAGTCTATAAACTCTGAAGGGGATTTCCCCCAGAAAAAATTGCTTGAACTACTTGGATATCCTTAACACTCATCCAGAGAATAAGCCCATGGTGTGATAAAGAGCAAGTCTACAATTTCGTGCGGTTGTTTATTCATTATCTCTCGGCCACACTCTTCATACTCAATAAGTTTAAAAAATAAAATAAAGTGTTTCAAAAGAATTTATTTTAAAACTACATTTTTTAATTAACACACTTCTGATATTTAATGGAATCCCTGTGCAGGAATTTCCGCCTAAAGACCGTTCAATACAAAAGAAAATTCTTCGCGTTTAAATTACGTTATTATGATTGCATTACCCATCACATAAGTAACCCTGCGTTTATTAAGTTTCATAGGAAGTCTCGAAAGGCCATTCAGCCAATCCACAGCAGGAAAGGCTTTTTGAAGAAGAGAAAAACTGCCGAAACTTCCAAGGTTTATCGTATTGATTGGGTTATTGTCCAAGCGAAGATGTTTCAAACGATCAAGACCAGCAAACATGTCAAGATGTAGAACCGTCAATTTATTTCTCCCTAAGTCCAGAAAGTCCAGGCCGCTGAATTGCGTGAAAGTTCCATTTTCTATCGTATGAATTTGGTTATTGTCCAAGGAGAGATATTTCAAATTATCAAGACCAGCAAACATTTCAGGAGATAAAGTCTTGAAGTAATTTCCACGCAGGGTCAGGGAGCGTATGCCGCTCGATTGTTTGAAAGTGTTTGGCTCGATAATGCTCAGTTGATTATGGTCTAAATCCAGAGACAGGTTACCATGACTGTTGATGTTGTCAAAAGTTCCAGGTTTTATCGTATGGATTTGGTTACGGTCCAACCGTAGATTTGTCAAATGATCAGGAAACATACCAGGATTTAGAACCTGTAAGATATTTTGCGACAGTATCAGGTACTCCAGTTTGCGGAATTGCGTGAAAGTATTTGGCTCGATGACTCCCAGCGCATTATATTCTAAACGGAGAATGCTCAGGCTATTTTTTATATCGGCGAAAGCTTCGGGTTCTATCGTATGGATTTGGTTATAGTTCAAGACAAGGTGGTCCAAATTATCAAGACCGGCAAAAATATGAGGAGATAAAACCTTCAAGTTACTTAACGATATTTCCAGGGATCTCAGGCCGCTCAATTCCATGAAAGTGTTTGGCTCGATGACTTCCAGCAGATTTTTTTGTAAAATGATTTGCTCCAGTTTAGCCGAGACATTGGCAAATGTTCCAGGTTTTATCGTGTCGATTTGGTTATTGTTCAATATAAGAGTCTGCACTTCACCAGTAAACATGGCAGGAGTTAGAGTTTTCAAGCTATTATAATTCAATGTCAGAATGCGCAGGTCCCTGAATTGCGTGAAAATATTTGGCTCGATGGTTGTCAGCTGATTACGATCTAAGTAGAGATACTGCAGTTTATCCGTAATATTGGCGAAAGTTCCAGGCTGTATTGTACGGATTTTATTGTTTATCAAGTCAAGAAATTTCAAATGATTAAGACCAGTAAACATGTCAGAATGTAGAACATTCAAGTGGTTTTCCGACAAGTCCAGATGGGTCAGGTTACTCAATTGCGTGAAAGTATTTGGCTCGATTTCCTCCAGCCTAATATTGTTCAAACTGAGTTTCTTCAGGTTGGCCATTATTGCGGTGAACGAATTGGGAGATAAAGCCCTGATGTTTTGATTTTGTATCGTTATGGAATATAGGTCATCTCGGTTGGTAATGTTTGTAGGGAATGCCGTTAAGCTATTGCTGATTAGGGTAACATTGCCGATGCTCGTGTTTCTTGGTAAATCAAAATCTCTGTGTAACTTTAGGCTCTCTACAGATACAGACCTCAGCATCGCTGATTTTTGCAATTTGCCCATGGGTAATCTCTCTATGGGCAGTCTAGTGCCGTAAAAAAGACTCGGGTAAACAGCCACATCAATTACTGTCCCAACAATTACTGTGTCGAGACCATTTTCGTAAATGTATTCCTGAGTGACTCTAACCAGAACGGTCGAATTTTCGGCCATTTTGCACACAACGTAGTTTTCTTTGGCCGTGGTGCTGCAGGAACCGAAGGGATTCCCCGGATCTGTTGCCGTGGTTGAACATGCTGATACAAATATGAGAACCGAGATGAGTAGGAATTTTCCCATCTTTGAAGATACTCTGAAGTCTCACTTACTGCAACATTTCGATCAGCCGTCATTTTTATAGTTTTGTTTGAAGGCTAGTGGGAGAAGCGGTGCTCGTGACGCCCAGCGGGTATAATACCCGCTTATCTTTTCTATATTTACCACAAACATTTGACACTTTTGTTTTTTTCAAGGTACTCTCGCAGTACAATTCTGGGGTATCAAGTTCGACTTGACCAGGAAAAGTAGCCTCCGTTGCCATCCAACGTGATATGAAATCCAAGTGATCTTGGTCGCAAAAACGGTTAACACATACGTGTTCAGGGACCCCAGAAACATAAAGTCCAATGATAAAATTTAATGCACCTAAAAGTGTACCAGAGATAGGCATAATCATAAATTACAATTGTCATTAATTTCATAAATACTCAATCAAGTAACAGAACTTGACAATTTTCAATTATTAAATGAATCAACAATTAAATGTATAAATTCCGAATTATTTTACAAATTAATAATCGAATTCGGAAGATTGACAATTATTCGATAATCTCTAATATTTTTAGGGAATTTCCAATTATTTATCTAACAGTTATTTGAAAATTTAAATTCTCAATTATTTTATTATTTTCCAAATTCCAATGATAAATGAATGAATTCAATTATTTTAAGGAAAAATTCTCTCAATATTTCTAAAATAATGATTGATGCCGATCACTGAAGTGTACTCGGGACCTGTCACAGCGTGTGGACTAATTCGAAAGCAAAAATTGTTGAACAATTTTTATGATTGGGGAAATTATGATTTTTTAGTTCCGAAGTATTGGCTACTTCCATTAGCTACTCAAAATTTTCGAGAAATTTGTAATTCATGCATTAAGCTTAATTCTATAATTATCGGTGGAAACCGAACTTATTCAGGGTGCCCGGCGAATAGTTTCTTCGAAATTCCATGACTTTTTCCTGTTTTCCTGACCAAAGTGATATCATTCCCTGATCTTAGAAAACGTTCATTAGGGCCCAACGGAACCCACACGGAAAAATTTATATTTTGAAAAATATATTTAAAAATATCTTAAATTGACCCAATTTATATTAAAAAAATATATAAAATATATGGTTTATATATTTTTTATATAAATATAAAAATATGAGGATCTATTATATTTTATATACAAATTTGAGAAATATATGGAATTGGCCCATGTTATATATTTTTTAAATATATTTTTTGACGAACGTCGTTTTTTTGAGCAAAACGATCATGAAGGTAAAACGGGAAATACTTCTTCTAACAATATGCGATTCCATGAATAATAAAACTTGATGCCTCTACCATCACACAATAACAAGGTAATAAAAAACAATTTTGTTCCATGAGTGATTAAAAAGGTAATCAGAATGCCATTGTCGCTAGTAACCATTAATATTACATTTAAAGATAACCATTGTAAATTACAGAAGTGATAAAAATAAGATATTCACCATTGATCACTAATGGGGTAGAAAAATCCATTAAAGTATGATAAAATCATTTCCAAAATGAAAATTGACAGATTGTATCATAAAATTACCACACTTTTTTAAGAAAATTATAGTGCGATTTCGCAGTTTTATAAGGATTGTACCGTGATTCACTCTTCTGATGTCTGTGTTTGAATTTTTTCATGCAAATATGTTATATGTTGTAAATTTATGATTTTTTTTAAACGGTGTAGAAGGCGCGGGCTACCCTCCCAAGTGTCAGAGAACAATTTTCCCACGAGTGTCGAACCCTATTCTTCATCACATTGTTTTACTTTATGCACAAGTGATAAAAACCACGAAATAAATTGGTTAATAGAAAATCTAGAGTTCCATATTTTTAAATATTTAATTTATCATCAATTGGAAATTTAGATTATCAACTATTTTACTATTTTCAAATTTTGATTATAATATTTAAGGCCCGGGTGGATTATCTTTCGAATGTGATCTTGGTTTTTTTTTATTTTGATAATCTGAAATGATCTTCAATTACTATTCAGTTTTACATAGCCTTGGAGTCTCAAAAAATTATGATTGTACAATCAAAAAAACGTTGAAAAAAAGCTGAACATTTTTAAAGAGCGTTTTTGAATAATATTGGGAAATAAACCCAATAGGGAGGAAATAACAAATGAATAATTTGATGTATCTAATGGCTGTTAGGTTGTCAGTTGCCACAGTAGTCAATGGCTGTCAGATGATTAGTTACCATGATAAATTATCCATTGACAATTTCCTCTCTATCGTACTTATTTCTCAATCTCTATTAAGAACGCTCTTTGAAAATGTTCAATTCTTCTTCTACTTTTTTTCATTGTACAATCTTAATTTTTAGGGACTCCTGGGTGATGTAAAATCCAATGGCAATTATAATGTATTATAACATTCTGAAGATGGAAAAACAATCGAGATAACGTTCGAAAGATAATTCACCCGGGCCTCAAACAAAAAACAAATTCCATAAATGACGAAATAATTCTTACTGGATGACCCGTTCGTACTTGAATCGAATGAACTCCTCCGCTTCATCCCTCGGTGAACACATCTGACTCCGGTACCTCCGAAGCAGATCGACAATCTCCTGACGTCGACGGACAAAACTCGTCGCTTTCAACCCACTATTAATAGTCGTGAGAAGAATAAAAGTGTTATCAATCAGCACATCGACACTCTCGAACGATGTGAAAACGTAAATTGATTGGAACAGGGCATTCGTGTAGAGGAGAAATAACATGACGTAGGTATAGCAATCGTAGAGCCTCGTCTTCCATCCTTCCTGCCAGGTCGCCGACCGACAGAAGCCCAGCAACTGGAGAATGACAAAACTATAGGGCACCATCGTGAAGGGTCAGGTGAGTCGCCCCTACCAGAGAGAATTCCAGGGCGACTTTTTCCTCGATTTTAACTCTTTTTTATTTCCACGTGGAACTTGGACATTATTCATAATCAGCCGGGAAGTTCTCAAGGGGCTACTGTCAACCGCCCCTTGCAAGTGTTTTCTTATGCACCGTCCGTGCATTTCTTTCGTCGTTAATATGCAAAATTCAGAGATTCGTTGAGCGTTTTTTTCCGTTCGTAGAAAAAAAAATTGTGAGTCTTCGTCGTTCCGCGATCGTGGACTGAGGGGAAAATTTGTTCTGCCGGAAAATTATAATTTCTATTCCCCTGAAGAGATCTTTTGTCGTGTTCAGTCAATTTACTTGTGGACGAAGAAGAAAGTTTCCACCGAAACATTATAATTTTCGTAGTAGTAATTGGTCTCGGGAGATATTTATATGTCTTTCGGGTAAATACATTCGTTCTACAGAGAATTATATGAGGCTCTGGTTTTATCAAGTGAATGTTATTGAGTAGTGCATATCTTTGTCCAATAAACACTTATAATTTCCATAGAACAAATGATAATTTCAAGAGGAAACGACAATTTTCTTGACGAAAACTGTGTTATTGGCAAAACTAAATAATTTCGAGGGGACAATTTTTTTTGGGAAAAAAATATTCTTTCCTCGTCAATGTATTCTTTCTGTAGCATAAACCTGTGGAGTTCGCTCAGATCAAATGATTGTCGTACAATAGATTATATTTTTTCCTGCCAACAGAAAACAATAAATAGAAAAAGTCAACAGAATTCGATTTTTCTATGTAACTTATTCTTTTCATATATTTTCTATAGAATTTTCTCGACTCAAATGTTTTCCATTCTATTTTTCTTTTCTTCGCTTTAAGAAAATCAAGCGAAAAAACTTAGAAAATTTGAGCCAAGGAAATTCTATAGAAAATATCTCAACAGAATAAGTTATACAGAAAAATTGAATTCTATTGACTTTATTTACTAAATATTTTCTATTGAACATTTTAATAGAATCGGCCAAAAACTAATAGAACAGTTCAATAGAAATTCAGTAGAATTTTCTAACGAATTCGATAGGTTTTTCTATTAAATTTTTTAGTCCCTGTTAAGTACTCAAAAAATTTCAAGAGTGATGTTATCTAATTAAGGGCTACAATATTAACCGTAATAAAATATTACAAATTTGGCTATCCCTGCTGCAAAGTTTAAATAATAAAATTATTGTAAAATGTCCGGGAACTTGGGGCCAAATGGGGCTCAAATGGAAGCTCTGAAGTTCGACAGCAAAAGTAGAAAAGCATTTCACTGGAGAAAAAATAGCCAAAGTACTGCGATATCCTCAGGAACCTATAATTCATATTACCCGTTGATGAATCGGAGAGGTGCGGAATCTACAACACAATACAAGATTCGTTGAACAATATTATCTTCTGAAAATTCGGTGAGTACCTTTAAATTCTTCAACTGTATCTGCAAAGGAAACAGAATACTTCCGCAGTTAAGGATGTTTATCCAAAATCACAAGTATTCAAAAAAAATTGATTTTTTTTCAACTTGAGAAACATTTCAATCCACCAAACCACGTTTATTAATTTAGAAATGAAGTGGACAAAATGCACCAAACGCATGCGCTAACATGTGCTTACATGGGACAGAATCTTTCAAATATTTACTCTTTTTGCTCGGGTACCCCGAATTTTTCTCTGGCCATTCGATTCAGTGTAGTTTTGCACATTACCTTCTTTTTTTATTTCTATTTTTAGAGTCTTCTAGTTGGTAAATTATAAATTTCAACATAAATCCCATAAGAGCCCGTGTATAAAGAAAAATTTGCTTATTCATTTCTGGCGAGACTATTGCGATTATAGTACATTACACAACTAGTGCAGAAAGCAGGCCTGCTGGCAGCACGTGTTGCGTCTACTATTTTATATGATAAGTGCGTGATGAAGTTTGGCGGTGGAAGTAATTTTTGGTGGCGTAATTTTAATCGTACGTGTAATCATGAAGAAATTCTATTTCAGCAGCAATTAAACCACGCGAGCCTTTAATAATTAATTACAGAATGTTTGAATTCAATAACTGGATCACAACAATTTCATCAAAATGCTCCATCTTTCTGGGTAAATCGAATCATTATGGCATTAAAAAATTAACTATATTAAAGTAATCATTAAATTAACGACAGAAATGGAGACTCGTTGAAATTAAATTATTCAAGATGACAATAATTTGTTTTTCAGTTACGTATGTGGATTTAATCGACTATTTGACATCCTGAATTGTCTACAATTTTGCATAAGTTCAACAGTACTGTGTATCAGTGTCATTCGACTAGCCCAAATTAATCTATCCAATTGTGATTTTCTCTTCATAATCCTGTACTTGATGTGCATGCTGTTGCAAATATTCATTCTCTGCATTTCTGGGAGTCACGTTATGTTCGAGGTAAAGGTGTAAATGAATATGGATACTATCATTTCTTAATTTATTGTTTGGGAAATTTATTCGTACCGTACCAATCAAGAACCTTTTAATTTGACTGTTTGCAAGTATTTTTTTTTCTATTTCATTGGTTTTATCGAAGTAATTCTCGATTTGAAATCCCTCCTCTAGCCTGCCTCCCCTTCATTCTTTTCCTCTCATTGTTATCTGCGGTATCATGGCCGTCTTACTCTTAGCTGTGCCCCATTCGAGCTAGGACTGCACGGGAAACCATGTAAAACCCCAGTCGCACAGCCGGCCGATTGTGCAGTGCCCTAATATATCCATCTGTCACACTGACTAGATGGAGACACTAGGCCGCTACACCGTACCTACGGCCCAGTTGCACCAAGCCCTATTATCCAAATAAACCCCCGGCTAAAATTTATCCTCGGGGTCAATTATATCGTAGGGTCATAGTTGTTCAATATTTCACCCGAAGAACAATCTTTTATTTATCCTGTAGCCCCATTTGAATCAACACTGATTTAACCTTGGAATTAAATTCTATTTTTTGTTCCTGGAATAAATTTGAGATACTCTTCTGGGTAATATAATCCATCAAACATCCAAATTTACTTTTTTTCTTATCTGACGTTTTCGTTACCCGGAGCTGGTGCAACCGGACCTTAATGTCGCAAAAAAAACGAGAGTATAACGAACAAAGTCATATGCAGTTACGTAAACCACAAAACGCTTTGAGACTATGAACTATTGTATTGAAGGTGGGAGTAGGGAAGGTTGGGGTAAAACGGACACTTTTGCCTTTTTTTTAATGTTAATGAGGGGTTGAAATGTTGATAAAATTTAATAATTTTTTTTTTTTCAATACAAAGAACAATTTCTTCCTTTTGTGACGAGCCTAAACTGAGCTCAATTGATAAATTTGTTTCTGAGTTATGAATAATTTTAAAGAAGTCTAAAGTGTCCATTTTACCCCACCGTCCCCTACACAGCTCTAATCAACGCAATGCGTTGAATTTCATTTTTTCAAAAATCCCTTTCTCGAAAAAATGTTTGGAAACTAAGGTTGATATGGCGCCTCAGAAATACTCTTGTCTATTCTATAAACTCCGAAGAGGATTTCACCCGGCAAAAATTGTCCGAACTGTTTGGATATCCTTAACTCATAGCCCCATTCAGTGACAAGTGTCTTCTCCCCCGTCGCAAAGTCAACTGTTTCTTTTCCAAGTTGAATATCGATCCGGCAACTTAAAAATTCGTATGCAGGGGAAAAAATGACAATTTTCCCTCTGTGATGATGAATAAATGAGACTCCTGCGCGACTCTTCCCCCATTTTTTCCCAGAGATGTCGTTGAGAATTCATTTGAAGGGGGAATCCCTGAATTGCTGAAAATCTACAAGAGTACACACAGGCGACAGGCATTGTTATTCTCGTATACCACCACCTGCGGTTCAATGCTCCCGATACAGTGGATATGCAGATACTACCAGTCAGTTTTATTCTTCTCCAATACATTGGCTTCTGGCGATCGGAAAATTTCTCTTCGGGCTGGAAATACATGGCCTACAGCATATATTCAACCCTGCTCGTCATCATAATCTATAGCAGTATCATATCAGAGTTGATAGGCATTGCGACCTCGAATGACAATATCAAAGAAATCGTCAACAACATGATGATTTTACTCTCGATGATTGGCGCGTGTGCGAAGGCGACGACTGTTCTCCTGCAACGCGAGGGAATCTCCAATCTCATTACGATCCTTCGGGCTCATCCGTGCATGGCCAAAGAGCCGGAGGAGGTGGCGATACAAGATATCTACGACAAAATGATTAGATAAGTACACGGAAATTAATTAAATTGTGAGACACCTGAGTTCACAGGCATTTCATCTGTAATTCACACGAGCGGAGCGGTTCGATCGAAACAAGTTGGGAAATTGCTTTCATCATAACATAGCTGATATGTCTTTGCTAATAAATTAGCAATTTGGTTTCGAATGGAATTTCTATGACGATGTATTTACCGTATTAATGTTATATTTTCTAAAAAGTGATCACCCAAAAACCGAATCATCGGATCCGGACACACAGACATTTTCTAAAAACATCATTTTTTCACGTTTCATACCATTCTACACTGAGAAAAAAAAATATTTTTGTCAAATATCCATGTACTTGAGAGAAGTATTTATTTTTTCAATACCGTATTTCTCCATTCGAGTCATTCTCAGGCAATCCTCATTAGGTTTCAATCATGTCAATTATATTGCTCTGGTGTAATGTTAACTAAAGGGAAGAGGGAGGGGAACAAAATGTAAAAACCCGAGAGGGTATACATGGAAAATAAACTACTATATTGCTCTAGAATATGATCATGTTAGTTATGACCTTGAGTGAACTTCTTCAATAATTATCAACATTAAAAAATCGATCGAAATTCTTCCCTGTAGAAAATGAGAAATTTTGGAAATATGAATAATCATTAGAAGAATCCATCCAAGGTCATGTGCAACATAGTCATACTCTAGAGCAACATGACTGTTGTAATTGAAACTTAGTCAGGCTCGCCTGGGAATGACTCGATTGGAGAAATACGATTTTGAAAAAATAAATACTTCTCTCAAGTAAATGAATATTTGGCAAAAATATATTTTTTTCTCAGTGCACATCATTTCCAGGCAAAATTGGAGAATGTAGAAATCCGACGAATACAATGCTTCCATTCGGAAGCAAAAAGAACCCGTTCGGAATCAAATTGCCAATTTATTAGCAACAATAACTATACTCATTTATAAAAATGCAATTATCCACTTGTTTCAATACGAAGACTTTTCACGTCTCACTTGTCTACTTTTGCGATGAAAATATCACTGTCGTTCTTGATTCCATACATCAACCGCTTCAGCATACGTGACACTGTCTGGAGTAACATCCTTCCTGGTGACAACTGCCGCTTTGTGGACGGGAGCTCCGCATCGCATTCTACCGTACAAATCTTGGTATCCCTACAACACATCAACTCTCGCGGGATTTTGGACTGCAAATGTGCATCAAATTATCTCACATAATTATGGCGCTTGTATCAATGCAGCCTGTGACACTCTGATATATGGATTGATAACGCAGATCTGTGCACAATTTGCCATTCTGCAGCATCGCTTCCACCGTCTGCCCAAGTCACTCACAAGAATTGGAAGAAATACCGAACAGTGGGAGAAGAATGAAATCAGGAATTGTGTGAGGCATCATCTTCAAATATTGCAGTTGAGTTGGTGTGATAAAATTAGTGAATTCTAATATTCAATAATTACACGTACGAAAAAATTCGATAGGAAATTCGAGCGCTTTCGCTGAGGAATTCTTCTGAATTTATATTGAAAATCTATTAAAAAATTCATTGTTTTTTGTTGATTTTTCCATGTAACTCATTCCGTTGAGATTATGTATGTACGAATTTTCAAAAAAGAATTTTCTATTTTTTTTCACGTGTCTGTACGTATGGGGGTATCGACAAAGGTTTTCTCCAATTGTTCGCTGATGAATCGATGAAATTAAATCATTTCGTATTCTCAAATCCGTGGCGAAGTGGTAAACTAGGATAAGTGCATTTTTTTTTGAAAATTTTTCTATTGCTTGAATCAAAAGTTCTCTCGAACGTTCTGAAATTTTTTAATTCTCCTGAAAAATTTCCATTTTTGCACTTATCCTAGTTTACCACTTCGCTACAAAAATGTAGGTATTGTTGAGCCCGACCCACCGACATTAATTAAAAGTCAATTCAGTAGCGAAGTGATAAAACGGTACAAGTCAATTTTGACTATTGACCAGTTTTCAATGAATATCTCGGAATCTAAGGAAGATACCAAAATTTTTGTTATAACCTTTTGTGTACAGCCGATTGAGAGCTACAACAAATGTAATTACGAACATTTCGCTATCTCCCTTAGATTCGGAAATATTCCTCAAAATCTCAACTGGAAGATAAGTCGACTTAAACTGTTTTACCACTTCGCTATTGAATCCATTCCATAATTTTTAAATTTTTGAATTTTTCCAAAAATCGGTTGCCCAATGATAACTAAAAAAATTTTCGACTGAGTTCGAAGATGAAGGCGATGGTAATAATTGTTGTTTCGATTTATATAACATTCAGCTAAGTTGAAAATCTGACACAATTGTCTAAAAATAAATCTCATTCAATTTAATGACATAAAATAAACAATGAATAATTATAGAATAAAATGATGTGCAATGACACAATATCTCAATATCAATATTAACAATATTAATATTATATGAATAAAACGACAGGATACCATTGCATAATGTTCAATAGAATTCTACTAGACTTTCAATAGAAATTGAATAAAATATTTTCAAGCAACTGTAGGTGTTTCAATTAAATTCTTTCATACGCGTAATCATGAAGAAATTCAATGCTAGCATCGAATGAAAACGCGCGATCCTTTGTAATCATAATTCATTAGAAAATGTTTGAATTCACTAACTGAATCACAACAGAATCATCGGGACATTGCAGAGCCCAGATCATACAGACCCATAGAAATAGTTTTTCTGAATGAACTGATCTTCATTTGAATTGAATGAATATCTCCATTCACATTGAATGAATCGTTTTTTCTTCGTCTTAACAAATGTTTTCTTGATCCAAATAAAAAGTTTTATTTCATTCAAATGCTTAATTTTTCTGATTGCGAGTAAATCCGATGATTTTTGCCTTGAAAATTAATTATAATGAAGTAGTCATTGAATTAATAACAAATGGAACATCACTCAAAGTAAATGATTCACGATAACAATAATTTGTTTTTCAGTTATGCGCATGGATGTAATCGAATATTTGACACCCTGATATGTCTACAATTTTGTATAAGTTCGACAGTACTATGTGTCAGTGTCTTTCGACTAGCCCAGATTAATCTATCAAGTCCTGATTTTCTCCTCATAGTCATGTACTTGATGTGCATGCTGTTGCAAATATTCATTCTCTGTATTTCTGGGAGTCACGTTATGTTCGAGGTAAAGTTTTAAACGAATATGAGTACTATTATTTTTGATTTATTACTTCCGAATGGACGCTTTGTATTCGTCAAATCCGAAATTTTCGATTTTTTGTGCCTAGATAGCTAATTTTGGCCTCAGATGGTTGAACATGCTATTTTCAGATTATGCCCGGATGTGTGTATGCATTTGCGTGTGTGTAACCGATTGTTTCTCGACGATAACTGAAAAAACAATTATTTAAATGAATCCAATTGCGATTTAAAATATTCTTTCCAATGCCAGCTTGACCGAATTCGATTATAAAATTTATTGTATCATCTTTTGTTGAAAAAATTTCTTTTGAAATCAATATTCAGGGAAAGATGAAAAATTTTAACGTTGGGCCAATGTTGGTTACCAGCGCCGGCCCAATGTTGGCTACCAACGTCGGCCCAATGTTGGGACAATGTTGGCAGACAGCATGGATGGAGTTGGCTACCAACGTTGGGCCAATGTTGGGACAATGCTGGCAGACAGCATTGAAGAAATGTTGGCTACCAACGTTGGGCCAATGTTGGGACAATGCTGGCAGACAGCATTGAAGAAATGTTGGCTACCAACGTTGGGCCAATGTTGGGACAATGCTGGCAGACAGCATTGAGGAAATGTTGGCTACCAACGTTGGGCCAATGTTGGGACAATGTCGGCAGACAGCACTGATGCAATATTGGTCACCAACGTTGGGCCAATGTCGGTTACCAACATCGGCGCAATGTTGGCTACCAACGTCGGGGCAATGTTGGCAGACAGTATGGAGGGAATGTTGGCTACCAACGTTGGGCCAATGTTGGGACAATGCTGGCAGACAGCATTGAGGAAATGTTGGCTACCAACGTTGGGCCAATGTTGGAACAATGTCGGCAGGCAGCACTGATGCAATATTGGTTAGCAACGTTGGGCCAATGTCGGGCTAATGTTGGCTGCCAACGTTGGCGTAATATTGAATTGAATTTAAAATATCTCATCACAGAAATACCATTTGAAAGAAATCTAATTTATTAGCAAAAATATATCGACTATATTGTGACGAAAGCAATTTCCGACTTGTTTATCTTTACCTCTTACTATGAAAATTTATCTCCGTACATATTGAATTCTATTATTGACGTCGGCTGTTGAATTCCACGTATGAAAAAATTTAATAGAAAAATCTAGCGCTTAAGGAATTCCCTCAGAATCCTGTAAGAATTCTATTGAATGATTCTATTTGTTTTTTGGGCCAACTCTATTTTAAAGGCGAAGGGGCCCTGGGGCTCGTGTGCGAGCCGAGCAGGGGGCAAATCCCCCTACTAAACAATTTTTTTATTAAAAAAAAAAGACTGAATCAAATTAATTTAATAATTCAGGTATATTTTTTTAGAGTCATAACATGGTGCATGGAATCTATGCCATGGATTGGACCCCACTGAATTTAAACACGAAGAGGAGTTTGCTATTTATTATTGGTAATTGTCTGAGACCTGTTAAATTTACATGCGGCACTGTTATCCCTCTGTCTCTTGATTCTTTCAATCAGGTGAGTATTTTATTACATGTCTTCCATGAGAACTGAACTCACTGAGTGTTTTTTTTTTCAATTTTAATGCAGTTGATTAAGCTTTCGTACTCGGCCTTCAATGTTCTACAACAATCGTCGGGGTGAATCACCGGTGCTCAGGGGAAAGAGAGGGAATGAGAAAATGCATATATGAAAATATTGAATACAATATCTAGGGCGTTCGTTCCAAAATTGTATTGAGAGCCTACTTCATTTATTCTATCACGTGTATATCCTCCCGGGTCTTTACATTTTGTCCGATGTCCCGTATTAAAATTATGAATGATGAAAAATACTTGATATTTTACCACAACGATCGACCAAATCATTGAACAGGCAAATTTCCCTACACTATTGTAAGAAAAACAAGTTCTCAAAACAAGTCTTGCTTGGCTCATTAAAAACCCTAGTTGAAAATTACCAAACACGTGGATAATTGCATTTTTTATAAATGAGTGTGGTTATTATTGGTAATAAATTAGCAATTAGCTTCCGAATGGATTCTCTTTTTTTATTCTCATTTCATCATTCTCTTCTTTTATTTTTGAAATTTGAGATGTCTGGACGAATTAAGCAATTGAAGAAAAATTACTTGTCTCAAGAAAATATGTTTCAGATATTGGAATTTTTTTTTCTCAGTGTAGGGTAAACTGTCCAGTAGATGGACGCCTAAGAAAACCGCCCAGTAGATGAACGTTTGTTTTTCAGCAATTGAAAAAAAAATTGATCGAAAAAAAATCGTCACTCGGGGGTTAAGAATCACAGCTGTTGGTGCAAAATTCAAAGCAACAATTCACATTTCAGTATTTTTTGCGTAATTTCCTATCCGAAAGTAGCTCGTCCATTTATTGGGTAGCTTACCCTATTTCTCTCCGTCCGTCGTCTCCCCCATCGCAGAGTCAACTGCCCCTTTACGGAGTCGACTATCGATCTGACAACTCAAAAATTCCTAACGGGAGAACAGTTTTACAATTTTCCCCCTTTTCCGCGACGCGAAACGTTTAGCGACATTCGTTGATGAATAAAAGAGTCCTCCGCGCGACTCTCCCCCATTTTTTCCCAGAAATGTCATTGTGGATTCTCTCAAAGGGGATTTTTCCCTGTATTGGAAAAATTTCCCAAGAATAGGTGGTGCATCATTGCCATTTTTCTTCTCGTACACAACCAGTCCAAGTTCAATGCTCCCGAGATTGTCGATATGCACATGCTACCGGTCAGTTTTACTATTCTTCAGTACATCGGCTTCTGGCGACCGGTGAAGCTCTCTTCGGAGTGGAAATGCATGGCCTACGGCATTTATTCGACTTTGGTAGTCTTCACAGTCTACAGTAGCATCGTATCGGAGCTGATATACATGGCGACCTCGAATGACAGTGCCAAAGATACCATAAACAACTTGGTGATTCTTCTTTCGATGATCGGGGCGAGCGCTAAGCTCACGACTGTTCTCCTGCAACGCGAGAAAATTTCTAATCTCATCGCGATCCTTCGGACTCATCCGTGCGAGGCTGAAGAGCACGAGGAGGCGGCGATCCAAAATATCTACGACCAAACGATTCAATAAGTATTCTCGCTGTTTTTGTTTTCAATCCAGTAGCGAAGTGGTAAACCGGTATAAGTCGATTTTCACTATTGGCCAGTTTTCAATGAATATCTCGGAATCTAAGGGAAATAGCGAAATTTTTGTAATTTCCTTTTTTGTAGCTCTCAATTTGCTCTACAAAAAAGGTTATGACGAATATTTTGCTATTTCCCTTAGATTTTGGGATATTCAGTGAAAACTGGACAGTAGTCAAAATCGACTTATACCGGTTTACCACTTCACTACTGAATTTTAATGCTCGGTTATGCGCAAACTTGACCACTGCGCATGGAGCGACGCGCAGATTGTGATTTTTTCCAGTACTCGTACTAGAATTTTTATGGAAAATTTCTCTCCGTGTACAGTGCAAAATTTGTGGACTTTTAATTAAGGTTTTTGATAGTTTCAAACGCTGAATTCTCATATTAAACTGTGGTTATTCGATTCGTGGTACTTTCACGCGTAATTTGAGACCAATTTGTACTCAAAACTCCACTCATGTCAATAATTATCAACAATTTTGTTGACGCCGAGCGGAGCCGGTAATACCGCTCATAGGATCGGCCACGTACCCTGATAGAACGGATTAGTTATTGTTAACGAATGAATTTTGGTTGGAGTTTAGGGTCTATTCGGTCCCACGAAATGTTCATTCGTTAATAGTTAACGAATCTCGTTTGGAATAAATGAATCATTCTATCAGTGCTATCGAGTACAAATTTATTAATTAAGATCAGTTTAAGCTCATCGCAAAGGGAAAGAATTGTTGTTTGTATTGAAAAAAAATATATAAAATGAAAAAAAATATATTTCATCAACATTTCAACCCGTCATTAACATTAAAAAAAAAACTCAGTGTCCGTTTTACCCCAGCCTCCCCTATAATAAATTTCCACTTTTCATCATCTTATTTTTGCAATGAAAATTCGATTACTGTTCTTGATTCTATAAATCAACCGCTTCAGCATACGTTATCCTCTCTGGAGTGACAACAGCCATGGTGACGGGTGCGAGTTTGTGTACGGAAGCACCGAGTGGAATTCTACCGTACAAAGCCTGGTATCCCTACAACACATCGACTCCTCTCGGATTCTGGAGTGCATATCTGCATCAAATTATCGCGCACGCTTATGGGGCTTTTACCAATGCAGCCTGCGACACTCTGATATACGGAATGATAATGCAGATCTGCGCACAATTCGCCATTCTCCAGCATCGCTTCCACCTCCTGCCAAAGTCACTTGCAGCTATTGGGAAAAATATTGAACAATGGGAGAGGAAGGAATTGGGAAATTGTGTGAGGCATCATCTTCGAATATTGCAGTTGAGTCTTCGGGGCGAAAGGGTTTACACGAATTGAATGAAAAAAAAAGGTTTTTTTACATTAAGGCCCGGGTGTACTATCTTTCGAATGTTATCTGGATTTTTTTTATCTTTCGTAATCCAAAATTGTCGATTGAGGGGTACATCATGTAGAAATTACCAAAAATTATGATTGAATGATATAAAAAATAGAAAACATTCTGAACTTTTTAAAAGAGCGGTTTTAATTGAGATTCAGAATGAGTTGAAGAAAGTGGAAATTACAAATATCTGATTCGCTGTGGCAAATTATCTATTAGCTGTCATTTTCCATGGTGGATAACAAAACACTAACTCCTCATGGGAAGTGACAGCTAGGTATCTCAATTTTCAAAACAGTGGTATGTAGTCATCTGCCATTTTTATGTGATAAAAGTGTGATTAAAAAATTCTCCAAAATATTACAACTTTTTTCAAAGAGCCTTTTCCGTAATAAATGTCTCTGTGCAGTGTGGGAAAAGATTTACGAAATCAGTCTTCCCCCTGCATGATATTGGCTGACAGGCCGCCATTTGTCACCGTAAATCAGATACATTTTTCAATTTCTTGTTATTCAACTTATTCTGAATATAAATTAAAAATGCTCGTTGAAAAAATTCAGAATTTTTTCTACTTTTTTTTTATTATTCATTCATAATTTTTCAAAACTTCTGCATGACGCAGGACATTGACAATTTCAGATGACGAAAGATGAAGAAAAACATCGAGATAAAGGGTCACGAGGGGTCACAAGGCTCACGAGAAAATTTCAGACGAGGAAATTCTATAGAAAATATCTCAATAGAATAAGTTGTGTAGAAAAATTGAATTCTATTGACTTTTTCTACTGATTATTTTCTATTGAGCATTTCAATCGGCCAAAAACTAATAGAACAGTTCAATAGAAATTTAATAGAATTTTCTAACGAATTCGATAGGCTTTTCTATTAAATTTTTTCGTCCGTGACAAAATATATTTCGTTTTCGTGACAAAATATGTTCTTAGTTTTGCAGACGAATGTAATCGAGTCTTTGACTCCCTGATTTGTCTACAATTTCTGATAAGTTCAACAGTACTTTGTGTCAGTGTCTATCGACTAGCCCAGATCGAGCTATCCAGCCCTGATTTTCCCATCATAGTCATGTACTTGATGTGCATGCTGTCGCAAATATTCATCCTCTGTTTTTCTGGGAGTCACCTGATATTCGAAGTAAAGTTATCAGCAAAAGGTGAGTTGTGAATGAGATCGAATTATTAATTCAGACATGTTTTCTTCAGAGTCATAACATGGTGCACGGAATATATGACATGGATTGGACTCCACTGACTCTAAATACGAAGAAGAGTCTGATTTTTATCATTGGTAAATGTCTGAGACCTGTTAACTTCACGTGCTGCACTATTCTTCCTCTATCTATTCATTCATTTAATCAGGTGAGTTTTTCATGAGTTGTTTTCACGGACGAAAAAATTTAATAGGAAAAGCTATCGAATTTGTTAGAAAATTCTATTGAATTTCTATCGAACTGTTCTATTAGTTTTTGGCCGATTCTATTGAAATGTTCAATAGAAAATATTCAGTAGAAAAAGTCAATAGAATTCAATTTTTCTATACAACTTATTCTATTGAGATATTTTCTATAGAATTTAAATTTTCTAAGTTTGTTCCTTCGATTGTCTTGATGAGAAGAAAAGAAAAATAGAATGAAAAACTTCGAAAATTTGAGTCGAGCAAATTTTATAGAAAATATATGAAAAGAATAAGTTACATTGAAAAATCGGATACCGTTGACTTTTTCTATTGAATGTTTTCTATTGAACATGTCAATAGAATCAGCCAAAAACTAATGGAAAGTTTAATAGAAATTCAATAGAATTTTCTAACGAATTCGATAGGTTTTTCTATTAAATTTTTTCGTGCGTGTTGCGGGAAGAATAAATTGACTGACTGTTTTTTTTTATGCAGTTGATTAAACTTTCGTACTCGACCTTCAATGTTCTACAACAATCGTCAGGAGTGAGCCATTGACACACAGGAAATAATTTAATGGACACACCTAGCGAATTCGCTAGACAATTCTATTAAACTTTCTATTAATTTTTGGCCGATTTTATTGAAATGTTCAATAGAAAATATTCTGTAGAAAAAGTCAATACAATTTGGTTTTTCTACACAACTTTTTCTATTGAGATATTTTCTATAGAATTTGCTCGGCTCAAATTTCCTAAATTTTTTTCATTCTTTTCTCTTCTTTTTTCATCAAGAAAATCAAACAATTTTCGTACATGTGGTTGTGATCGCTATTCAGAGTAAGCAATCTGTCATTGTTTATTTGTGATAAATATTTGTGAAACTATATAAAAAGGAAGACAAAATGTTCAATGGGTTCGCTGCAGCGAAGTAGTGAAACGGTTCACGTCAATTTTGACTATTGGCTAGTTTTCAATAAATATCTCGGAACCTAAGGGAGATAGCAAAATTTTTGTTATAACCTTTTTTGCAGAGCCGATTGAGAGCTACAATAAATGTAATTACGAAAATTTCGCTATCTTCCCTAAATTCGGAAATATTCCTCAAAAACTCAACTGGGAGATGAGTCGACTTGAACCGTTTTACCACTTCACTACTGATACATAAATAAATTTATGATGTATACAACATTCCTGGCCAAAAAATATATGCGGTATGATTGCGGTATATGTCACATATATGTCTACATTTTTTTCCATGCGGCATTAATTTCCACCCAAAAGGTGAATAAATGAAAAAAATTATTTAGCCGCGAAAAAAACAGAATCAACAAAAAAAAATCTAAAAAATGCGCGAAACATTCCCCTCCGCTCGCCACAATCGAAATAAAAAAATCCATGAAGGGTGAAAGCATGTGGAGATCGGGGCTTACATGTCGGGTCAATTACCGAACACTTTTGTCAAAGCCCATTTCAACAGAATATGTGGGAGAATCTCGCTGCCCATATATGCAGGCGTAAGATCATGAGAACCGATGTATTTCTATATTAGAATGACCGCCCGCAGTCGTTCAACACCAGACGCAGTAACGCGTAGCGAAGATGCACCGTATGCGGGATAAACTATTCCTCATCCAATTTTAGCTCGAAAAATATTTCCTATCGAAAAACATCGTGAGAAATTGGATTGTCCGTGTGATGGGCCGATGGTGGTTGCGGGCTAATCGTACGGGTGTTCTCACGGAGGCATATAATACAGTGTGACTCATGCCCTCACCGAAATAACTTCGGGGTAAGGGGAAGACTCTCGTCATTTTTAACAACAATTTTTCGTAATTTTTTTCCACTTGAATGACAACTACATGCTTCGCCCACAAAATGACGATAATTGACGGTAAAAAATTCATAGAAAATATTCGTCATTTCGAAATGAATGAAAATGAATGAAAATTCATTGAAAATGAATTTAATTATTATGACTTGATAAATTTAATTTTACTGTATTAATAATAATCATTGTAATTTAACGGAATTTATTGCAAGAAAAATATAAAATATGCCCGAGGACCTTCAGCCACTGTATTAATATTTAGCTGTATTTTTGTTACGATTTTATTATAATTTAATTTGATTTTTAACAAAGCGGGAAATCATTTCGATTCTGACTATTGGTCAGTTTTTAATGAATATCTCGGAATCTAAGGGAGATACCCAAATTTTTGTCATAACCTTTTTTGTGGAGAAGATTGAGCGCTACAAAAAAGGTTATAATGAAAATTTCGCTATCTCCTTTAGATTCGGAGATATTTAAGAAAAATATCTCCGAAAATTAAAAAAAAAAACATTTCTGCTGACATTTCACGAAATTTTGCAGTTGAAATTCTACTGTTTGTATTCTATTGTTTTTCTCGCAATTCGATGAGAAAACCGATGAAAAAATTCGAAGTTTTA
Source organism: Diachasma alloeum (assembly GCF_001412515.2). Taxonomy (NCBI): domain Eukaryota; kingdom Metazoa; phylum Arthropoda; class Insecta; order Hymenoptera; family Braconidae; genus Diachasma; species Diachasma alloeum. The sequence goes on from NW_021680376.1 coordinate 2,020,692, forward strand.
GGCCAATTCTCAAAGAATCGAGAATATATTTTAAATTTTTTTTGACGCTCATTTTTCAAATGTTTCTATTCAACCGTTTAATTTCATTGCTAATCGATAATTCGGTGATAATACGGTCATACATATTTATACGTATTAGGAGTAATAATATTAAACGCCATGTTTGAAACACTTTGAAAATTTCAATTTGAGGCTTTAAAAAATCTGAATTTGAGATGAAAAATCTCAAAATAAATGTTTTTTTATCGTAAAGTGTACAGGGGCTGACACAAATTTCCAGACAAAACTGAGTTATTATTCATTTTTAATCTCTTCAAAGTGTAATTTGAATTCTGCCGATTTTCTCCGATTTTTCAATAATTATCTCATGCAATTTAATCGAAAAACCGCTTTCCCCAATATCTCAAAACACCGGGGCAAAACGGGTGGTTATATTTAATTCATAATCAAAGTTTCCACTGGAATAAAAATGTTTGACCGTCAAAAACAGATGAATACTTTGAAGAATATCATTTTGAAATGGAAGACGATTTTTCAGCGATTGAAAAAATATCTGCAGCGAATATTCCATAAAAAATCGAGTGAATAAAACAGGTACACGTTGAACTTTCATCTGCGGACGTTAGCGACGCATCCCACAGTCCTCCCGTCGTCGTCTACCAATTACCCCCAATTGAGCCAATTTATACCAATTGATCTTAACTCGCTGAATTAACCGGCAAGCTCGGAAGTCTCCACCGTAAACTGCGTGGACGATAAAAAAACAGCCATTCCATTTTTCCCCCATTGTCACCCGTAGCACGCAGCGATGACAACGGATGTGCCATGAACATTGAACCCCGCGTGAGATCCCAAGACGAAGAAGAAATTCCCCGCCGGCGTCCCCGCGCCCCATCACCTCGAGCGAAAAAGAACCCTCAATTTTCCTCCCCCATCTTTATTTGCAACAAAGCAGGCGCTGAAATTTGAAAAAAAAATCATTTCATCCCGTTCGAATAGAGCGATAATGTTATTTACTCAGTCGTGATCTCCCCTCACTCGGGAATCGCGAGACCGGCGGGCTATCACTGAAAAGAGGGGCTGAGAAGGAGGAGTCAGGTACGCCGCCCCTCACCAGTTGCGCGTGTTCTGGCGAAGTGGGAGAGCGACGCGCACGCACATTATTTCAACTTGCACGTTGCCGCCAACATTTTACCGCCAACATTTTACCGCCAACAATGCAACACCCACAGGTCCCCGTCCATAAAAATCGAAACGATGGGAGAAAACACTTAAATCCAAAATCACAAGATGCACTTTATCCTTGCGAAGTCCTGACCGCGTAAATCCATTTGTATCCCCGAGGAGAATCAGTAAATAACCAAAAATCCTGATGTTTGTACGCGAGGTTTTCGACGCACTGATGCTGCGGAGGAGCCTCGGGCGGAGAGTTGCGGCGGGCCCTCGTCAAATATTTCGGCATGCGACGGCTTATGCTCGGTAAAATGTGCGTGAATGTGCCGGTAAATCCAGAAGTGCGAGAAATTAATCCAAAAGTGAAGGGAGACGGGTCAGTGCAGGAGGCGACCCACCCGGTACTGCAGCTCTGGCATCACCGAACCTTCACTTATATCGTGCCTCGGCTAATAACGCCCAGTAATGTGATATGATTAGCTTAGTTGAGTTCAGTTTAGTTCGTATTCGTTCAATTTAGTGATTCGCCGGCAAAATCACATCGAGTTAAAGTCATTTAGCCCAGTTAACAGTTGTCCTGTCCAATGTTGATGGTCTGTTGACCATGTAAACATCATCAAGCCCCCGCGGAATGCCCCCCAATAGACAAACCCCCTGACGCTCTTCGCCTGACGATTCAGTCTGACAATTCAGTGTCTCATCACACGTTGACTAATTAACGCTTGTCGAATTACCACTTAATAACGCGGGTTCATAGGCGAATGCAGAATGGGAATGGGGGTAGTTTGATTGGACCAATTCGAGGCAATTCCTGGCGATTGTTGGCATTCATTGAGGCTTCGGTCGAGTTTAAGAGCGACGAGCCATCAGTGACATGCTGTCCGTCGAGGAATTGAGATGGATCCTGGATGGTCCATCTGAAATTCACCATCAACCCCTCGACCCTCCCTGAATCCTCACCCCAATCCTTCCGCGCGGTCCCGCGGGAAGAAGCACAAATGCAAGAACAAGGTGAGTCATCTCCGTCGACAGCGAAGGGGCGACAAAAGAGATGAACCAAAAAATTGGAATACCCGATGTTTAGATGGGTAGTGGCCTGAAACCCGCATACATCACCCGCCTCCCGCTGGATCCATTGTATTCCTCTCATTCCGAGCCACAGCGATTGGCTCGAGTGCGAGAGTGGACCGTGGGCGGTGCTACCAACTCATCCCTTTAAATATAAACGTGTGTGAGATTACCAGTCGTTCACCAAGGTCCGTCACAACTAGTTCACTTTGTTAACGCGGCTTTGGAACAAGTCGAAATTAATCATAACCGGCCCAACAATTTATAGTAATTGGTTGAGATTCCATTAACACTTATTCGTGAATTGCAACAAACAAGAGACACCGCGGTGGATTACATTTATCAATTTGTGATTTGATCCATTGAGGGGGGTTTTTTTTCTCTTTTCATTCGAGTTTATGGAGTTGATTGGTTGAGGAGTGAGTGATTGGAACGAGTCTTCATGAACCTTGTCGATTATTCGTGGCAATCGGTTCTCGCGGATTATCCCAGGGATTTCACTGAGGAATTTGCACTTGATTATTGCCAGAGTGATTGCGCTATTATGGATGGAACGCCCTTTGATGATCCCATTTTCTCGGACTTTGGGGGACGTTCGGGCACTGGGGTGCACAGCATTCAGGTGATGCTGGGGCTGCACGGGGCGCATCATGCGAATGATCTTATTCCGCCGGGGGGCCATCTGCATAAGTTGGACTCAGCGGAGGAGTCGCCGCCCCATCATCAGGGGGGACATCATCTCCAGGCGCAGGGGCATCAGGCGAAGGAGCTCAAGGAGCTGGAGCTCGCGGGAATGTATGCGCCTCTTGCCCAGGGGGACGTTAGCACCTCGAGCTCCAGCTCCATCACTACCACCAGCACTGGACTCCAGCAGAGCATGCAGATCGGGGGGAGCATCAAGAGGAAGGGGGAGGATAATATCAATTCTATTGCACAAGGTAATTTTTTCAGGCGGGCCGCGGGGGAAAAAATTCAATTGAAGAGGCGGAATTCGTGCGAAATTGTATTGGGAGTCTAGTGGAAATTCTATTTTTTTGCCCTCGTTCACGGAGAAAAATTTTCTAGAAAAATTCTAGTACGAGTACTGGAAAAAATCACAATCCACCGTCTGTGAAAAATTCTAGTGCTTTAAGGAAAAATTTCTTGATATTTCTGGTAAAATTTCTGGGGACTTCTGTGAAATTTTCACAGAAATACTGGGAAAAATTCACGTTTTCCCCAATAAAATTTCTAGTGCCGGCACTGGAATTTTTTCCTGGCCGTCACTTTGCGCCTCTTCTCCCGTGCAAGCACTAGAATTTTTCTAAAAAATTTCTCTCCGTGTTCTAGTGGATTTATGATGGCATTCATTTTCATGAACGATAATAATTGGAAAAAATCATGGGGTATTGGAAAAGTTTGGCAATACTATTTTATCGTATTGTTAAGGAACAAACCTCATAATTATTTGTAAAAAACTCGAAAATTAAATTAAAATTGTACTAAATTTTTCAAGGTAATATTTGTTTTTATTGTGATAATAATATTTAATGACGATTTGGGTTCTGGCAAGGGTCTAACAAGGGCAGACAATTTTAATTTAATTTTCGAGTTTTTTATAAATAATTATGAGGTTTGTACCTTATTTTGTATATGGATGGTTTTCGGAGCCTGCAGAAGCTGCAATTTAGCAGTGAAACGTCGCGATTTGAAATGGTATTGCTAAACTCTTCCAATATCCCATGATTTTTTTCCAATTATTCTAGTGGATGTTTGATGAGAAAAAGTGGGATTTCAAATTTCTGTTTGATTTTTTCGCGAGATTTTTTTCTGTGAGAATGCAAAACAGAATAAAATTCGGCGGAAAAAACTTGGAAAATTTGTGCCCAATAATTATAATTTAAAAAATCTGAAGAGGACAATTCGAACAGAAATTTGAAATCTATTGACTTTTTTCAATCAAATGATAGAATCAGCGCAAAAAATAAGTAGAATTTTTCAATAGAATTCGAATAGAATTTTCTAGCGAATTCGCTAGGTTTATTTCAATTGAATTTTTTCATGCGTGGGATCAGGGAGTTTTTAGGGATTTATGGGAGGATAATTTTATCAAGAGGATTCCATTTAAACCGTCTATCATTTGGTTGTTAATTTTCAAATAAACATGATTTCATAGTGAATACCAGTTATCTCTTCTTGAGATACATTTGATCGGGAGAAATCGAACTTCTCTAGCATTGAAGTTCCTTTTATGTGTCGCAATAATGAGAGTATTAGATTTCTCTCCAGCCAAAAGTTTGCTATCTCCAGAAATTCGTTGGTTTACTCAAAAATCAAAATTATTCTCATGACTAAATACGTTGTTATCTCAGTCAGCACGATCATACGTTGTTCCAAGTAAATTATAATTGAAGTGAGCATTTCGTATGTCGAATCAGGATGAATATTGTTACGCGGAAAAAGCTTTGAGATTGTAGTAAGATGTCGTTGAGTTGAAAGAAGTTTATATTTCTTGACTAAAAAAATCGCATTAGTTTACAATAGCAGAATCACAGATTACGGCAATTCAACACAAACTTGGATATCACAAATTTCGTTCAATGTGATGTACGGAAAGCTCAATTTAAACATCGGCTTCATTCGAGAAAACAACATTCAATTCATTTCTCAATGTAATCATCTCCTGGGTACGATTTTTTTATCAATTCAAGAAAGTAGAAAATTTCTCGACTGGAGATTATACTGGGTTTAAGGGTGCCAAGTGAATTTGAAAAAAGATTCAAAAAAAATTTTCTCTTTCCCTCCATCATTGGAGAAATATGTATTCATCCATCCGACGGAATTTCAAACCCGCAACCGGAACTAGACATCGAGAAAATAAATGCGGAAAATCCTCTGTTTCGCGTGACGAAACTCGAGAAGGCATGGGATCAAATGGGTACGGCGGGTTGAAATATCTCTCTTATTCACCCCGGTACCCCATTGTTTTTTGTCGCCATCACATTGAACACATCATTCCCCATATCTTCAAATTTTTTCAAATTTTTCTTGAGTTCCTAGGGGGTTGAAACGTTCAATTTAATCAAAACTCCATAAGAGGCCGTGTATAAGACTGGTTTTGTTTATTTAATTTCTCGATATCCATAAGTTCTAAAATTTTAAAATTGTCACCGATGTTCACCATCTGTCTAATACTATTAATTTAAAAAATTATAACTTTGTTGGTGAATGTCAATTTTCAAGGTCATCGCCAAATTCACTTGGCACCTTTAAAAAAATAGAACTTTTCCGTTTTTGTGGTGAATACATGTGACTCGACGCCAAGGACTGTGTTAAATGATTCAAGTAAATGTACCTCAAGGAATAATTGATATTCACCGTAAGATCTTATTTACTTGAAGCTGGTTCACGAATATAATACTTGTACCAAGAAGGAAACATCTCAATAAAATAATTTTTTCTATGAGTGTCGTGAATTCGTCGGGTCTATTAAATTTTTTCGTGCGTGAACCTTTGAATTTGCGCCACTGAATTCGAATTAATGGTCCTTGTTGCTCATCCACGGTATGAGATGGAATGACTCTGAAAGATATTGGATGATTTTCTTCCGGTGTTCGTGCCGGGCATCAGTATATGGTGACGTTACACTGCCCCCCATTACGCTCTTCTACGCACCAAATACAATTACCCATGCATATGTACCTCCAACGGCGGACACTTTCTGCTTCAGATACTAGACGATTGATAAAATCGAAAAAACCACAAATCAGTATTGACATATACATATATTAAAATACTCAAATAACTAATACAAAATGTGCTTTTTTTTTATACAATAAGTTATGTTTCATTTTTATTTTTATTTCTTCTTCTCCCTTGAGTTTTGTGAGCGCACCTACCATACAAATAACAATATGCACTAATCCAGCGGAACGGTTCAATTTACCACAAAAAACAATATTAAATTCTATACAATAAACCCATAAATTTATTAAACTCGAGTGTCACAAAGGGACCATTTGTTTAGATTACAACAGATACTTATCATTATTTTTTTTTATACCTGTTTTTTTTCCTAAGTGTAAATATTGTAAATAAATGTAAATACTCACTGTAAAAAATTAAATAAAACATGGTTAAACAAAAAAAAAAGCGGACACTTTCTGCAGAAGAATGAGCGAATGCTAGAGCGAATGCTCTTCGTCACTATGTATTCATAATTTTAATTCATCAACTGTTGCAGGAACGAATGAGACTCAGCCTGCGAAAAAGGACTCGAAGAAGAAGTCTAGTAACGATGGAATCAAGAAGAAAAAGACACGGTAAGAGATGAATTCACTCCCCTACAATTCGCAATTTTTTTTTTCATCGAATTTTCGCAATGTTTTTCCATTAAACCCTTCCGTGCGTGGCTGCATCCCACGCAGAACAATTCCCGTGACCAATAAACGATATTCACCACCGAAATATTATGAATCCAGAACAACCTTCACGGCGTACCAGCTGGAGGAGCTCGAGCGTGCGTTCGAGCGTGCGCCCTACCCGGACGTCTTCGCCCGGGAGGAGCTGGCGCTGAAGCTAGCGCTCTCCGAGTCGCGCGTCCAAGTCTGGTTCCAGAACCGGCGCGCGAAGTGGCGGAAGCGCGAGCCGCCCCGGAAGACCGCGGGATACATGACAACGGGCGCGGGAAGTGGCGGTCTCTCCGGCTCCTTCACGTCCCTCAACAACAGCCTGAATCCCTTCGCCTCGAGCACGAGCGTCGCCACCGCGACGCCCCCCGACGCCTGGGCCTACTCCCCCGCGTACGACCTCGCGCCCCACATGAACCTCCTGAGCCCCTCGAGCTCCCCCTACTCGGGATCCTTCGCTGGGCCCAGCAACAACGGCTCTGCCTACTCCTACGCGACGATGCTGCCCCAGCACGACGCCTCCCTCTTCACGACCCCGAGTGGAAACACCATGCGCGTCCACCAGGACTACATGACTGCGAGCAACAACAGCCCCCCACCGTCAACCCTGACCCGAGCGGACTACCAGAACATGGTCTCCGCGCACTCCCCGCAGCACTCCAATCATCTGAGCGCACCAGGTAGCAATTCTCTGTCGGAGGACGAGCACCAGAACAAGCAGATGGAGTACGTGGCTGGGCTGAGCCCAGCTGACAAGTACCACCACGACCAGTCTGACTACTCCTCCCATCAGCCAGAGACTTCCCACATCAAGCAGGAGTACAGCATGCACTCACCCCCGTCCAGTGCACGCAATATCAAGAACGAAGTGATGGTCAAGAGTGAGGGCTCTGGGCAGCAGAATTACGTGCAACTTCCACCTTTTTTGAATTAACGAGAACCCTCAGGAGGCGGGGGGGTTTCTATCGCGAGATGCAATAATGTGCCTTTGAGTTTTATTGTTGATGGGTGAGGAGAGATTAGGGAACACTTGACTGGATGATATGTAATGCATTCGGTGGAGATGCCTTTTTAGTAGAAAATTCTACTGCTGTTTTATTTGTTTTTTTGGATTTATTTGATGGGACAAAGGGAATAGAGTCTCAGTCAATAGAATTTTTGTTGAAAAAGTGGCCACCGAATAAGTGAAAAATCAAGTCAAATCGAATTCATAAAATTGGATTTCCTATTGAATTTTTTGATTCGTGAGAACTTTTACGCAGATGTTATGTGATATTTCGGGGTTTTGGGAATTGTTCGATAGAAGGAATTGAATGGATTTTAATTCAAAAGAATTTATATTAAAAATCGCAATAGAATAAGTGGTATCGAAAAATCAAGATCTATTTACTTTTTCCTATCCAATATTTACCAAAAATGTCGAAAATCTCAATAGAAATTTCGCTAAAAATGAATAAGATTATATTTTCTACGGGATTTTTGCAGTCCTGAGGGCTTTTGTTTAAGAATTTAATTGTCTTCGTCGATTTGCATGACAAATGGAAATATTGAATAGAAAGAATCTAGTGAAAATTTCCACAAAGTCAATAGATTTGTGATGTTCCTATACAATTGAGGATATCCAAGTATCTTTTACAGTTTGGTACAGACCAAACTATAGATTCAACAATATTCCATTATCCAATTTGTCGATTAAATTACGTGAGACAAATTTGAAAAAAAAATCATGAATATTCATTCAAATTACATTTTGCACAGAATTGACTTTAAACATTCGTTGTTTATAAATAAGTAATTGAAATTCTATAAACTTTTGAAAATTCTGAATATGAATAAATTTGTTACGATTCCGAACAAATGATTTTAATGGGGGAAAATTGATTGTAAATTATTTATAGAAAATGCTCGCAATTTTCAAAAATTGCAATTTTTTAAACATTTCATCAATATTCCTCCAACAATAAACTTTCTATTTTTTCAGATTTTTAAAATGTTTTTTAACGGTTCAATATCGAAATTCAAATTCTCATCTGCAAAGTTTAAATAATAAAAGAATTGTAAAATATCCGAAAAGTTGGGGTCAAATGGGGCTCAAATGAAAGCTCTGATGTTAGATTACAAAAGTAGAAAAGCATTTTACTGGTGAAAAAATAGTCAAAAAACTTGGATATCCTTAATTCCGTTAAGTTTTCCACCTAGAATTCCATTTGTCCATACCTCCTTTCTATTGACCATTTCCATCACAAACAAACTCTAAAGTAAAATCGACAACATCATAGATGTTGAGAAAAAAAACTCCAACAAAGCCCTAGAATTCTTCGTTAATTATTTTTTACGCGTGTTAGATTAAGACAATTTTCTTCTTTATCTCAAAATTTATAAAATTTATAAAATTTGGAAATAATCCTAGTTCTTCCAGACGCACCAAAGAAAAAAGTTCTCTTCTTCCAACTATCCAAAGTGAATTCCAGATGCTGCTGCTCTTATCGTCTCTACATTTAAGTGCTTACATTAAATATTTTGAATAAAACGTGTGGTTTAGAGATAGATCTATTTTACGGCAGTCTTTCTGTTTTATTTGTATTAATAAATAACAAAGTATTTACATCATTCAACGTATATTCCTTTTGATACTCTTTCCACTCTTCGGTTTCTCCATTCAACTCCTCAGGACTCTTTTTACTCAGCTTTTGATTGCTGTCCCACACACCGTCACCTGTGAAGTGGTATTCCCTCTCGATGTGGTATGCACACAGAGCGAGCAATTGACTCGGGGTGAAACGATACTTCTCGTCGATTTGTTTGTTCACTTCTATGAGCCTTGCCAGTGGATACTGGATTTTATCCCTGGAAATAGGGGGAAATTATATTAGTCATACGTCATGTGAATGGTCATGTGGAGCCATGCGGGCGCTATTTAATGTCAAATTATGGAGGACATCCCACATCCAGAGGAATGACGCATGAAAAAAATTGATAGAAAAACCTAGGGGTTTCTCTAAAAAATCTATTGAATTTTTATTAGAACTCTGTAGAAATTCTCTTGAAATTCTATTAGAATTCTATCGAAAAATTCTATTTTTTTGCGCCATTTCTATAGACGATTATGCAACTTTAACATGTCATTTTGTTAAGAGATATTTGACAGAAAAAAGTCAAAAGATTTTGATTTTTCTACAGAAATGCTTGGGCGTAAATTTATCAAGTTTTTTTTCCCCTGTATTTTTATGTTTTTCGTAACACGCACGAAAAAAATTAATAGAAAAACCTAGGGGTTTCTCTAAAAAATCTATTGAATTTTTATTAGAACTCTGTAGAAATTCTCTTGAAATTCTATTAGAATTCTATCGAAAAATTCTATTTTTTTGCGCCATTTCTATAGACGATTATGCAACTTTAACGTGTCATTTTGTTAAGAGATATTTGACAGAAAAAAGTCAAAAGATTTTGATTTTTCTACAGCAATGCTTGGGCGTAAATTTATCAAGTTTTTTTTTCCCTGTATTTTTATTTGTTTTTCATAACACGCACGAAAAAAATTAATAGAAAAACCTAGGGGTTTCTCTAAAAAATCTATTGAATTTTTATTAGAACTCTGTAGGAATTCTCTTGAAGTTCTATTAGAATTTTATTGAAAAATTCTATTTTTTTGGCGCCATTTCTATAAACGATTATGCAACTTTAACGTGTCATTTTGTTAAGAGATATTTGACAGAAAAAAGTCAAAAGATTTTGATTTTTCTACAGAAATGCTTGGGCGTAAATTTATCAAGTTTTTTTTCCCCTGTATTTTTATGTTTTTCATAACACGCACGAAAAAAATTAATAGAAAAACCTAGGGGTTTCTCTAAAAAATCTATTGAATTTTTATTAGAACTCTGTAGAAATTCTCTTGAAATTCTATTAGAATTCTATCGAAAAATTCTATTTTTTTGCGCCATTTCTATAGACGATTATGCAACTTTAACGTGTCATTTTGTTAAGAGATATTTGACAGAAAAAAGTCAAAAGATTTTGATTTTTCTACAGAAATGCTTGGGCGTAAATTTATCAAGTTTTTTTTCCCCTGTATTTTTATGTTTTTCATAACACGCACGAAAAAAATTAATAGAAAAACCTAGGGGTTTCTCTAAAAAATCTATTGAATTTTTATTAGAACTCTGTAGGAATTCTCTTGAAGTTCTATTAGAATTTTATTGAAAAATTCTATTTTTTTGGCGCCATTTCTATAAACGATTATGCAACTTTAACGTGTCATTTTGTTAAGAGATATTTGACAGAAAAAAGTCAAAAGATTTTGATTTTTCTACAGAAATGCTTGGGCGTAAATTTATCAAGTTTTTTTTCCCCTGTATTTTTATGTTTTTCATAACACGCACGAAAAAAATTAATAGAAAAACCTAGGGGTTTCTCTAAAAAATCTATTGAATTTTTATTAGAACTCTGTAGGAATTCTCTTGAAGTTCTATTAGAATTTTATTGAAAAATTCTATTTTTTTGGCGCCATTTCTATAAACGATTATGCAACTTTAACGTGTCATTTTGTTAAGAGATATTTGACAGAAAAAAGTCAAAAGATTTTGATTTTTCTACAGCAATGCTTGGGCGTAAATTTATCAAGTTTTTTTTTCCCTGTATTTTTATTTGTTTTTCATAACACGCACGAAAAAAATTAATAGAAAAACCTAGGGGTTTCTCTAAAAAATCTATTGAATTTTTATTAGAACTCTGTAGGAATTCTCTTGAAGTTCTATTAGAATTCTATCGAAAAATTCTTTTTTTTTTGCGCCATTTCTATAGACGATTATGCAACTTTAACGTGTCGTTTTGTTAAGAGATATTTGACAGAAAAAAGTCAATAGATTTTGATTTTTCTATAGAAATGCTTGGGCGTAAATTTATCAAGTTTTTTTCCCTGTATTTTTATTTGTTTTTCATAACACGCACGAAAAATTTTTTTAGAAAAACCTAGGGGTTTCTCTAAAAAATCTATTGAATTTTTATTGGAATTCTGTAGGAATTCTCTTGAAGTTCTATTAGCATTCTATTAAAAAATTCCATTTGTTTTTGTAAACAAATTCCTTTGGAATGAAAAAGAATTCATGCCGAGGGTTTACAATAACGGAAAAAGAAGCTGAAAAAGGAAAAATATATCTTTTCATTTCAAAAAAACATCGAGATACAGTTGGAAAGATAGTACACCCGGGCCTTCAATTTGCGCAATTACAGAGCTTCCATCCGGAAGTAAAAACCATCTCACCTAGAGTAAAGAAGTAACTGTATGTTCCTAAAAATATCATCAGCATCGAAAGACTTCAACAGGTACTGCATTGTGTCATGTATGGTGACCAAATCCACGTGCTTCCACATCGGATGCCTCTTGATCCCCTCCTGAATCTCATCCGTATCCCTCCTGAGATGTTTCTTCAGCATTACAGCCATTTCTTCACCCTTGAACCGATGCATCCCCGTCCGGAGATACCGATCGAAGCTAACTTTGGAACTCCCCAAGATATTGACTGATGCATTGCCGATGCTCAAGTAACGGAGATATTCCATGCGCCGTTGGACCCCATCCTTTGTCAGAAGAATTTGAAGTAAGCTTGGATGATCAATTAATACTTTAAGTTCCGGTGTGGTTTTTATTATTTCTAAACCAACCTCGACTGCGTCCGCATTCATTAGGAGTATTCGGGGGGTCTTCAGCAGTTGTTCGGATGTTATTCCAAAATCCTCGAGGGCTTGCTTGGTGATGAGAACGCTGTGGTATTTTATTTTGAGTAGGCATAGATGATTTACTAGCAAGTGTCTGATGGGAACTCCACAAATCTCGGGGATGTGGGTCAATATCTGTCTGAGATCGCCTGATGACACGTATGAGAGACATTTCTTCTCTCGAATCTGGAGGGAATAAAAGACGTTGACAGGATTTTGTGATGTGATGTTGAGGCATCCAAGTGCATGTTTTAGTTAACATTGAATTGAACGATGATTCCCAAGGAAACTATTTCATTGGAGAACATAAAATTTACAAAAATTAATGATAATCTATTGAATTTTTATTGGTACTCTGTAGGAATTCTCTTGAAATTCTATTAGAATTCTATTGAAAAATTCTATTTGTTTCTGCGCCGTTTCTATAGACGAGTATGCAACTTTAACGTGTCATTTTGTTAAGAGATATTTAGAAGAAAGTCAATAGATTTTGATGTATTTTTATTTGTTTTTCATAACACGCACGAAAAAAATTAATAGAAAAACCTAAGGGTTTCTCTAAAAAATCTATTGATTTTTCATTGGAACTCTATAGGAATTCTCTTGAAGTTCTATTAGAATTCTATTGAAAAATTCTATTTGTTTTTGCGCCATTTCTATAGACGATTATAGAGAACACAAATTTTCCAAAGATTAATGATAACATGATTCAATGAATTGTGGGTCTCAGCACTTTGAGGAGAGGCTGATCATTCGCGGGGAGACAGTGACATTTCAGGATGAGAATATCTCTCATAAAATGAGGCTGAATGATAAATATTTCGTTCGAAGTTACAGGGTTGCTGTCACATCGTCATTGTATTCTATTTAAAAATTAATTTCTTGCATTGGAGTATTGAATAGCCGAAACGACAAATAAATAGCAATTTCGTTGAACGATTCGTACAAATTTTTCGAACTAAAAATGTAGCTTTTTGGGTCTTGTTTTGCGTCAAACAAACATTTTTCCAGACCAAAACGGGCATTCAAGTGCTGAAAACGAGATTTTTTGCTTGTACAGAAAATAACAATTTACTGGAACAACCAAATGCATTTCTCAAATGTTTGAGACATGGTAATCATCAACAGTGAATTTTTTTTTCGCAGAAAAATTCCAAAACACGATTCTAGGACAGTTTTTCCCCGGACAAAATTTCCCGGACAAAATCTCCCTGAAAAAGGAATTTGCGATTAGGAAACCGGATCCGGCCAAAATAAATATAACGATAATGCTCAATTAAAGGGGTTTTTATTACTGAATCGCACAATAGAACACATGAAATTATCGAGTCTTTAGCCTCAATGAAATTACAAAAGAATTAAATTCATACGGATTGTTATTTGCGGAAAATTTACCCCTCAGAAGACTCGTTGAAAGGAATTTTTTCGAGGAAATTTCGCAAAAAGCAATTGTCCGGGGAGATTTTGTCCGGAGAAATTTTTTTCAGGGAGACTTTGTCCGGGGAAAAACTGTCCGACTACCCCAAAACACTTGGATACCCTCAATTACCACCTAAAGAAGACTATTTACCGATTGCACGGACATGCCAAGCTCATCATGGAGAATATCGAAGCACATTCGCAGCCTCGAGAAACTTTTGTACCTCAATTTAGTGACCATGGCTTGTAACAACCTGTGGTTGGTGTCCGGTATCTCTAGTCTCCACTTCAGCCAGTGGATCAAACACCGCTTTCTGTATTCTTTGACGGTCATGTAGTCGTTCACGTCAGTTAGAGCTGGAACGTCTGGGGGAGGTTCGTGGAGGTGGGAGTACAGATTTTCGGATATAACAGCATCATTTGGTATTTTCGTGTAGGCTTTGAACGTCGCGACGTGGGCTCTCGATGCACACCTGGATCAATCGTTCTTTATTTCACTATCACGTATGGAAAAATTCAATAGAAAAATATAGCGCTTTCTGTAAGAAATTATGTTGAATTCCCATTGGAACTCGATAAGAACTCTATTGGAATTCTGTTACAATTTTATTGAAAGATTCTGTCTGTTTTCTGCAGCAATTCGATTGAAAAATGATGGAATGCCTCTCCGCGTTTTTTAATAGATCTTTGTTTATTATTTATTTATAATTTATTCCGTTAGGCTTTTCAGTACTGCGTATGGAAAAAATTTAATAAAAGATCCTATTTTATTGAATATAAATTCTATTGGTTTATGAGAACAACGAGAAAGCTGCTCAGTTTTCGTGGCGTTATTAACAATTGAAAATAATTCATCATTTTAAATTGTTCATAATTACTCTTGCTTGTCACGTATCGAAATATTTGATTCTGTCTTCTATGAAAAATTCCAATACGACTTACGTTCTCAGCATTCCAGTTGAAATGTACTGCGCGCCCATCTCCTTCAACAATAAAATCCTATTCACTAAATCGTCCTCGCTCAACTCCAGGAACTTCAGATCACGAACGCTGTCCTGCAGGTCCACATCTTCCTTCTGCCCTCAACAGATTGAAATTAAAATGAAAATAGTTTTTCTACACGAATTCCATTAAAGAATTGTATTTCTTGGATCAATTCTATTGATGATTACAAAACTTTGCTGCGATATTTTGTTAATAAAAAGACAAAAGACAAAATTTAACAGATTTCCCCAGAAATAGAGGTCAAGCAATATCCAAACTGGAGCTCTCACCTGACATATATCACAGTTCCTGACAATCCTCTGTTGATCAATGCCAATAATACGCATGTTATTCCTGAGGAGGAAACCCGCGTGGTCCCTGTCCATCCCAAGATTGTCCGCCACCAATTGTTTATAAATTTTAAAATCCGTCGAGTAGAACCCCATGAAGCATTCCCTCCACCTGGACTGAAGTTTTGAATACATCCTCACGCAACAGCAATAGTCATGCTTCAAATTGCCAGCCAATAGAACTCTAGTTGTCACTACTCGGTGCATATTTCCTCGGGTCACGAAGTCATTTTTGTTTTCCAACAAATTGACACTATCGTTTTGATAACGTTATTACTCTCACTCAAAACAGCACGCATGGGATTTCTCCATTAAAATTCTCGGGCCAGGTTAGGTTCCGCAGGAAAATCTAACCTTGAGGGTCGATTGAAGTATTTACAATTAAATGTCTATGTTTACAATTGGGGAGTAGTTGTTGCAAAACTGAAACAGATGGCAGCGGAACGTCAGCCATTCCATTGGCCAAAGGAATCACGCACGAAAAAATTCAATAGAAAAACCTAGCGATTTCGCTTGCCCTCGCAATCTTTCGTGTCACATATTGACCAATCAGAATTAAGGATTAACGGTCAGGCAGTTTCGAGATATTTCGATAGAAAACAACTTCACGTTTCTTTCATCTTTAGTAAAATGGGATTTCACCGATGAAATCGGTGGATATATCGCAGCGCCGAAAACGGAATTTCCGGAAACTCGAAGCCGCTTCAGTAAACAAGAGGAGAATATTTTCGAGGAGAAGCTGACTCTCTTCATCTCGTGGGGCACGTGCTGACGATTCTGAGGGGAGTGAGAAGCCTAGCCAATCGAGAATAGTTTCAGCTGAAATTAATATTCTTCCTTCTTTCTCTCGTTGAGCCGCCCTCAGGACTGGAGAACGCGAGTGGAACTTGTAAGTGGATATTTCAGATATTTGGTGGAGTAAAGGTCGTTATATTGGAGGTTACATACGTATATTTTGGCATTTATCTCTGCAAGAGACACTGAGTATTGCGACTTGTTGGAAAAAGTTTTTTTATTCAGGGAGTTGCTTCGGTTTTTAAGAGTTGGGGATTGTTTTCGAGGGATTGAGATACATGAGGATGTAATCATGGTAGGGGGAATGGTTCAGTGGTGATGGGGGGTTGTGATGACAAGGGTGATGAGCAATGTATTGTTGCAGGGGCTCCTGTGACGTTCTTGGAAGTGGAGACACTACGTGGGTTTGGAGGGGTTTGAGCTGAACTCGACGATAGCAGAGACGTTCGCAACTCGAGATGTCGATAATGGAGTCCAGACTCAGTGGTATGTATGGAAGTTTTCAAGATATTAGGGGGGGGGGGGGGAAAA
>NW_021680376.1:2037195-2071098 GCF_001412515.2 Diachasma alloeum
TAGACTTTTTTAAAATTATTCATAACTCAGAAACAAATTGATCAATTGTGCTCAGTTTAGGCTCGTCACAAAGGGAAAGAATTGTTCTTTGTGTTGAGAAAGAAAATTATTGAATTTTATCAACATTGCAACCCCTCATTGACATTTAAAAAAAAGTCAAAAGTGTCCGTTTTACCCCAACCTCGCTTTACCCCAACCTATATTTATTTAGGTATTCCACAGGAATTTCTTGCAGGATTTTTTACTTTGGAAGAATGTTCTTGAATCGTTCTTAGTTCCACATGAAAAATTACTATTGAATGATTATCAAGTCCCAAACGTTTGAATAGTCCAAAAAATTGTTATTTTCTGTTCAAGCAAGAAGTTTCAGTTTAAGCACTTGAGTGCCTATTTTGGTCTGGAAAAATGCTTGTTTGACGCAAAACAAGGCCCAAAAAGCTACATTTTTAGTTCGAAAAATTTGTACGAATCGTTCAACGAAATTGCTATTTGTTTGTCGTTTCGGCTATTCAATACTCAAATACAAGAAATTAATTTTTAAATAGAATACAATGACGATGTGACAGCAACCCTGTAACTTCGAACGAAATATTTATCATTCAGCTTCACCTTATGAGAGATATTCTCATCCTGAAATGTCACTCTCTCCCCGCGAATGATCAGCCTCTTGAGCCAAATGTTTCGTTGTTGAAAGCAGAGCCAAAATATCTACATGTTCATGCTGCCCCTTCCAAATCTCGAGCGAAACGAGCAAAGTATTACCAAAATTTTCAGCATCAGATCAGATTTTTCGATCAGATGATCTATCGTCACCAGAGGATGGAAAATTATCCGCAGAATGCTGATTCTCAAAGTGATGAGACCCACAATTCATTAAATCATCTTATCATTCATCTTTAGAAATTTTGTATTCTCCAATGAAATAATATCCACGTTGGGAATCATCACAAAAGTATTTTGTTGATTTGAACAACAATTACTTGATGATTTTTCCCCTAGATGATGAATTTTTCTCGTGAACGTAGATTTGGCTATTCAAAAAAAAATCATTTTCTGTATAACCAAAAATCCAATTTCCAACCCCCACAATTCATTAAATTATCTCATTCCTCATGTTTAAAATTTTTTCACAACCAATTCAGTAGCGAAGTCAATTTTGACTATTGACCAGTTTTCAATGAATATTTCAGAATCCAAGGGAGACAGCAAAATTTTTGTTATAACCTTTTTTGTAGGGCCGATTGAGAGCTACAACAAATGTCATTACCAAAAATTCGCCATCTCCCTCAGATTCGGAAATATTCCTCAAAAACTCAACTGGGAGATGAGTCGACTTGACCG
Source organism: Diachasma alloeum (assembly GCF_001412515.2). NCBI lineage: Eukaryota > Metazoa > Arthropoda > Insecta > Hymenoptera > Braconidae > Diachasma > Diachasma alloeum. Next base: position 2,038,537 of record NW_021680376.1, read on the forward strand.
TTTTACCCCTTCGCTACTGAATTAAAACAATTTCCGCCTTGATAATGCCCCGAAAAATCGCCCCCTCACCTCAATGTCATTTTCCACTCTTCCAGAAACCTCGGACAGCGAGACCGACGACCGTCCCAGCTTCGGAGGTCCCGCATCCCTCAAGAGGCCCTACGACTACCTCTCCACCCCTGATGACGACCTCACCCCCAGTTTCGACAACCCCCAAGACTTCTCAAAACGCCGAAAATTCGAGGACCCCCCCTCGAACCCCCCCACCGACCCCGAGGATGACTCACCCCCCGAGGATTTCCCCCGTTCCACGAAAAAGTCCACCAACCCCGGCCTCCGGATGATGGAGAACATGGGCTACAACAAGGGCCAGGGTCTCGGTAAGAAAAAAGACGGCATAAGAGAGCCCATCCAAGCCTTCCGGCAGAAGGGCCGACGGGGTCTGGGTCACGACAACAAGCCACTGGCCCAAGCCGTTCAGAAGTGGAACCCCTCGGACGAAATCGTCAAGGTCAAGGAGGAGATGGCCTGGATAGTGAACGACGAGGAGCCCCCCACCTCCGACGACCTGAAGGACTGGCTGCTGCGCGGGCCTCGCAAGGAGACCATCGACGACGAGACCCTCTTCTGCGAGCCCCAAATCCTCCACGAGGTGATCAACTCAAAGAGCATCTTCGACGGCCTCCCCAAGCAGGAAATGCAGAAGGCGAGGACTCGCTCCAATCCCTACGAAACGATCAGAGGCGCCTTCTTCCTGAATCGAGCAGCTGTCAAGATGGCCAACATCGACAAGGCCTGCGACTTCATGTTCACACAGCCGAAGGGATCGAGCACCAACGATATCCTGTACTTCGCTGACGTCTGCGCGGGTCCTGGGGGCTTCAGCGAGTACATCCTGTGGAGGAGAAAGTGGCACGCCAAGGGCTTCGGCTTCACCCTGAGGGACTCGAACGACTTCAAATTGGACGACTTTTATGCTGGATCACCGGAGACCTTTCACCCCTTCTACGGCCCCAAGGACGACGGCAATGTCTATGACCCTGAGAATCAGCTGGCCTTCCAGCGGCTCATCATGGAGCACACGAAGGGCGTCGGGGTCCACTTCATGATGGCTGATGGTGGCTTCTCGGTCGAGGGGAAGGAGAACATTCAGGAGATTCTGTCGAAGCAGCTGTACCTCTGCCAGTGCCTGGTGGCACTCATGATCGTCCGGGAGGGCGGCCACTTCGTCACCAAGCTGTTTGATCTGTTCACGCCGTTCAGTGTGGGACTGGTGTACTTGTTGTACAGGTGCTTCGAGAAGGTCTCCGTCTTCAAGCCCAATACTTCGAGACCTGCCAACTCTGAGAGGTTTGTTTATTAAACGGAGAGGAGATTTTTAATGAAGAATATGGTGATGGGACATTGAGGCCCGGGTGTACTATCTTTCGAACGTTATCTCGATTTTTTTTTCATCTTCGTCATCTGAAATTGTCAATTAAGTTCTGCGTCATGCAGAAGTTTTGAAAAATTATGAATGAATAATCAAAAAAAAGTAGAAAAAATTCTTAATTTTTTCAAAGAGCATTTTTAATTTATATTCAGAATAAGTTGAATAACAAGAAATTGAAAAATGTATCTGATTTACGGTGACAAATGGCGGCCTGTCACCCAATATCATGCAGGGGGAAGACTGATTTCGTAAATCTTTTCTCACACTGCACAGAGACATTTATTACGGAAAAGGCTCTTTGAAAAAAGTTGTAATATTTTGGAGAATTTTTTAATCACAATTTTATCACATAAAAATGCCAGATGACTACATATCACTGTTTTGAAAATTGAGATACCTAGCTGTGACTTCCCATGGGGAGTTAGTGTTTTGCTATCCACGATGGAAAATGACAGCTAATAGATAATTTGCCATAGCGAATCAGATATTTGTAATTTTCACGTTTTCAACTCGTTCTGAATCTCAATTAAAAACGCTCTTTGAAAAAGTTCAGAATTTTTTCCATTTTTTTTATCACTCTATCATAATTTTTAGGAATTTCTACATGATGTACCACTCAATTGACAATTTTGGATTACGAAAGATGAAAAAAATCTAGATAACATTCGAAAAATAGTACCCCGGGCCTCAAAAATTTTTTAATCAGACTTTTATCACATAAAAATGCCAGATGTCTACATACCACTGTTTTGAAAATTGAGATACCTAGCTGTCACTTCTATCATGACAAAAGCAAGTAGACAATTGCATTTTTTTATAAATGAATACAGTAATCGTTGGTGTTAAATTAGCAATTTTCTTGAAAATGGGTTCTCGTTTCTTAAACTCTCATTTCATTATTCTCTTCTATTTTTTCATGCCATTATCCTATCATCAATTGAAATGTCATCAAAATTTTGGGTGTTACTTCATTCTCAGATAACTCTACATTCAGAGTTTAACTCAGCTTCTGCCAGAAGTTGAATTTTAATTGGTGTCATTATACAGAGCTGATTAAAGTCTATATTCTTAAAAAAAAAATCATGAAATTCGATTGATCCCTTGCAAGAAAACGTCAAAAAAATGAAAAAAAGACCACATGCATAAATAAAAAAATTGAATTGCTCCTTCATTTTCTTCTAGGTACTTAATCTGCGAAAAGAAGAAGGCCGGAGTTGAGGACGTGATCAGCTACCTGTCAGAGGCGAATGAAATTCTCCTGAGGGACGACCCGAAAGACGATGTGACGGAGCTGGTGCCTCTGGAGCTGCTCCAGGACGCTGACAGATTCCACAAGTACATCTGCAGCTCCAATAATACTCTTGGGAGGAAGCAAGTGGTGGGTCTCCTGAAGATCGCTGCGTACTGCGAGGACCCGCATCTTTTCGAGACGAAGCAGGCCCAGATGAGGAAGGAGTGCCTGGAGCACTGGAACCTTCCAGATCAGAGCAGAATAGTCCCGAAGCTCTCGAAGCCAGAGGACAAACTCCGGCTGATCGTGAGGGCTTCTGTGCTGAAGCACCTGAGGGATCCACCGACTGTTCTCACAGCTGATAACGTGAAGAGCAGCATTCTGAGCCAGCCTTGTGACTGGTATGCTGTGCTGTGTGGGGCTGGGGGCGCTGGGACGAGGGAGGACAAGGGGATGACTTTCTACTTGGGAATGGGGAGGACCAATGTCTACAGGCTGGTCAAAGACACCTGGGAGTGGGCCTCCAATATTGAACTGCCTCCTGACACTTTTGTTTATGCTGAGGTCGTCGAGGAGATGAGGGGACAGTCCAAAAACATCAGGAGGACTGAAGCACTGCACATCATTGATGCTTACTTGTTGGGGGGAGAGGACGTCAGTCAGAAATCACTTCCAGAAAGGTAAATTCAATAGATAAACTAAATAATACTGTATAATTATTGACTTGAGGACATTTGTCATTACGCGAAAAAAATTTGAAAAAAATCGGGAATATTCAGCGTTGTTAAAATTACATTTTGCAGAGAATCATTATTTTTAAAACATTCGTTGATTATAAATAAAAAATTGAAATTGTTTAAATTTTCGAATACCTTATTTTTTTCGGCATGAGTTCGATTTCTGGTAAAATAGAATGCGATTTTTTATGCATCTTGTCCTGTTGAGGTATTTACTGTAGAAAAATAGAGTGGGAAAATTTTAGAAAATTCATGTCGAGGAATTTCTATAGAAAACGTAAAGAAAAATATTTTGACCATCAGTCAATTTTCAATGAATATCTCGGGATCTAAGGCAAGTAGCAAAATTTTCGTTATAACCTTTTTTGTCGAACACATCGAGACCTACAAAAAAGATAATTACGAAAATTTTGCTACCTCCCTTGGATTCGGAGATATCCCTCAAAAACTGCCCCTGAATTTTTTTTTCATTTGAAATAATTTTGTTTCCAGGTACGCCCTCATCAACAAATTCTGTCAAGCCCTCTGGAAGCCTGAGAACTCCAGCTACCACGCAGTTCGTGCCAAAGAATTATACCCCCTGGATCGAGATTTACCCCTGAAACTCCAGGTGCAACCCTGTGTATTAAAAAATAACAGGAAAACGTTTGCACATTATCCAGACGAATCCCCCTACCCGGGAAGGACGAGGAGCGACAGTCAGCCACTCTTCTTCGTACCAAATACTGTGATGTTCCTGAAGACGACGAGTGCACCTTGGTGGAGGGTAATCAGCAAAAGCACTGGTTATCACTATTATTTCAACCCTAAAACGAATGAGGGACTCTACGACAATCAAAGACCAGTCTCGGCGTGTGCCAGCTTCCTAGAGACTTTTGCCACTCGACTGCAGTGGCACTGGCTGGAGGATCAATCTCTTTCGATTGAATACTTGTACGATAACGTGAAGCAGAGATGCCCAGTTTTTCCACCGAAGAACTGATGATAATGTTTCATCTAAATCTAGGAAAAATCAATTCAATGACGTTTGCTGTTAATATTGACACTGAGAGACGTCTGGTTGAACTAAAATTTCTAGATCAGCAAAATCAGACAAAAACAAGAATATTCCTTGTTGAACTTTCGTTACGTGTGAACAAATTAGTGGGAAAACCTAGTTCTTTCTTCAAGAAATTCTGTGGAATTTGTATTGAAGTTCTGTTGTAATTAGATACTGGAAGGCAGTATACAATACTAATTAATTGGTCAAATGACAATTTGACAATTAATTAACAGAATAGACTAGATATTGATAGAATTTTCTAATGAAGAATTCCTCAGGGAAAACTTCAAGTTTTCCTATTAATTTTCTTTGTATGTATCTGACAAAATCGCAAGCATTACCAGTTTTCCTGCAGCTGGTATCGACTGACTCCTCGCTTGTTATTCTCCCCCAGATGTATATATTATACCATCGTTTTGTGGGACAGAAAAGAATATATTTGTAATATAAATCCAAGCACTTATATTTACATAATAAAGATCGTTTTATCAATTCACTTTGAGTTTATACAATTTGTCCTGAGTCAGAAGGATCAGGTGGTCGTCAGTGGCGACTGCTCCCATGATGGGGAGAGCTTCTGCCCCCAGGTCCACGATTTTTTGTTTCGCCACTTTGGCATCGAGACCTGGCTTTTCGTAGATGAAGGCGTGCCTGTTGTGCTCCACGATGGCCACGTAGTCGCCGTTCTGCGGGGATATGCAGAATTTTTTGTTGCTTTTGCTGGCCTCCACGTATCCAAATCCAGGGAAGGTGCTCTCGTGCTGGACATTCCAGTCGTTGGGGGCCTCCAGCAGACTCCAAACGCAGCCGTCGTGGTCCTGGCGTATGCAGAGACGATGGGTCTGGGTGAAGAGAAGCCGATTGTTGGTGCCGAGAATGGCTAGGTGGGTTGTGAGGTGCTCTTGGAGGTCGATCCTCTGGAGGTAGCTTTGGTCACCTTCGAGGTCGCACTCTTCCAACTGCTCGGCATTGAAGCCTATCGCTGGCTGGGCAGTCGCGCCTTCTGGCTGATCTGTGCAGAGGTGCGACAGTCTGGAACATTGATGAGGAATATTATTCGAATGGACAAAATACGTTTCTAATTTCTGTCAAGTCGACTTGGCTTTCAGCAGAGTTTTTAAGGAATATCTCCGAATCTAAGGGAGATAGTGGGATTGTCGTGGGGACCTTTTTCGTAGCCCTCAACTCACTCTACAAAAAAAGGTATAACGAAAATTTTGATATCTGCCTTAGATTCCGAAATATTCATGGAAAACTGAAAATTTCTGTAGAATTTGTTAGGATTTTCTAGCAAAGTGCCCCCCCTCCGCTCAAAACCTCACCTCGAATGTATCTCAGCAGCCAATCCTTCATTCGGCAGATGTTCCCCACCAGTGTCCCCCCTGATCAGTTCACTCCACATCTGGCCCCCCTCCTGCTTCGTAACCTCCATCCTAAAGGTGTCCTTGTCCCTGCTCCAAGTGGCAGTTCCCTCGTCAATCCTGAACTGGCACTCTCCCTGCATCAGAACCGAGTCCTCAACAGTAACAGCGAGTGACGTTGCTGTCACCTTGACATCGGCCCTGGCATCCTTATGCCTCTCAGGAATCTTCAGCCAAACAGTCAGGGAATCCGCGTCCTGGGACCAATAGTACTTCGGTATTTTCAGCTCCGACTTGTCTGACGAGGATGCATCATCTATCGGCGTCATCGAGTCAACTGTGAACTTGACAGAATCTCCACTGAGGACGTCGATAAAATCTCCAGAGGATTCTATGTGAACGTAATCAACAGCTCCATTCACCATCAACTCCTGCCTTCTGGAGAGTTCAATGGAATTCTCTGAAAAGTTCTCTTGACTCTTCACTGAGTAATTCAGCAGAATTATCTTCGATCTCTTCTTGCTGTTCTCCTCGATTGTGGAGACCATCACTAGGACGAGGGCATTGTCGTTCAGGACGTGCCTTGCAGCCAGCAAAACTCCAGAGTCAGCTTCGATTGGAATCACCTTCTGTTGGTCCTGGTTTTTCATGAGAATGTGGAGGGCACCTCCGCCGTTGGACAGGGCAATGAACCACTGGGAGGCAAATGCAATCGTGGAGTTGTAGGATTTGGTCGGGGATTTGGGGAGAGAGTGAACATGGTGAAGGGTGTTGGGGGACTCCAGGCACCATAAATTTTCGTCTTCGTCGAAGAACCAGCAGGAGTCGTCGTAGGGGCTCTGGAAGAGGTGGTTGTGGAAGGCGAAGAGACGAGCCTCCAGCAGGGAATCCTGACCCGGTGATGGCTCCAGGTGGGTCACCTCTGGAAGAAGGGCGAATGTTGGTTAATGGGGCTATTCAGGGAAATACACAAAAAAATTATTTTTGCATAATATTCGGTTACTTGAGAGAAGTATTTATGTTTTCAATTCCGTATTTTCCCCTCAATAATTAGCAAGATTAAAACATTAATCGACATTATTCCCTCTAGAAAATAAGAAATGTAGGTTGGGGTAAAACGGACACTTTTGACTTTTTTTTAAATGGTAATAAGGGATTGAAATGTTGATACAATTCAATCATTTTTTTTCAATACGAAGAACAATTCTTTCCCTTTGTGACGAGCCTAAACTAATCTCAATTGATCAATTTTTTCTGAGTTATGAATATTTTAAAAAAAGTCCGAAGTGTCCGTTTTACCCCACCCACCCCTAAACGCTATTGATACGTGTGAAGATCTTACTTTTCGATAGCTTAATCTCCTCAGTGACCGGAACAATTTGTGTCGAGAACTGGTACTTCTCAAATTTTACGTTCAGCAGTTCTTTCTTCGGTCGTAGGTCAACTATTTTCGGCATTTCGAAAAGCGATAGGACTCACAGGTTAACCCCACATATACACTTGTCAACTTTTCGAATCGCCACCGGTTATTTCGCACTAACCAAAACCCCCGTCATTATTTCCGTTAATTTCCGTCAACAAACCGTCAACTTCTCATCCCCCTCCCCTCCCCCGAGTGTCACCCCACCATGTTTTTTCTCCACAAGTGTATGTCGAACAGGTTATGGTCATGAGTAAACGCTAGAAGAACGGGCGTGTGAATCACCAAAAACATTAATCAACTCCCCTTTGTACTTGAAAAAATTCCAATTAAAAGTTGTCACCTCCCAAAATAAAGCCCCTAAAAAAATGGAGGCGATAAAAACCCAGGAGGACATCCTCGAGTGCTACCTCTACCCAAAATCCTGCTACACAACCCCCGACCTAATCGACGAATCAGTCCTCACCACGGAGATAACCAGGTTCAACCACCTAATGTCGACCTACACCAAAGACTACATGTGGCACTGTGACCCCCTGGTGTTCCATCCCCGAACGAAGACCTCCCAGATCCTGGAGAGTGTGATCCAGGGTGACCCCAGGCCCCCCGACACCAGCCTGATCCCCCACATAGTGGCCAGACTGCGGTACGACGAGGACATCGGTGACGAGTGGTTCACAGTCTTCCTGATCTTCAGATTAACGGAGTCCCTGGAGGGGCTGATAGCCCGCCTGGTGGACTCTGACGGTGAATTCCTGCTGATCGAGGGTGCTGACGACCTGCCGAAGTGGGCGGAGCCTGAGACCTGTCAGGATCGCGTTTACGTGGCGAATGGGGCTGTCCACGTGGTGAAGGACGAGAAGCTGGTGCTGGAGAGGCTGAGGAGCCTGGCAAGGAGCCCTGAGAGGCACTTGCTGCCTGAGGCTGCGCAGATGGCCATCAGAAAGCGAATCAGTGTTTATCCGGAGGAGGTTGGCAGGAGGAGGCACAAGGCCAGGGCTTTTCTCCCTGAGAAAGCAGCCTCGATTCTCGCTCAGGAGCCTGGACTCATTGCTTTTGCCATTCGCACCATTGTGCATTCAGACCCCGTCGAGAGGAGGGTCTGCAGGGCCATGAGGTACTTCCCACCTGAGCAGAGGACGATGGTCAACCTGGGGATGACCAGGTGTCTGTATGCCATGGCCACCCACTGTCGGTACACTGGGGACCCCAGGACTGGCTGGAACTTTCCTCCGACTAATAGCCCCAAGTACAGTGCACATCTGCTGGGGATCAAGGTCGCCTGTGGCCTCGAGATTCTTGTCGCCAGGGCCAACGAGAGGCGGAGGAAGAGGGAGGGCGCTGGCGGGGCTGGCGACGACGACAAGTGGGGGGCCTATCTCAGGAGGCTCGAGGACTGCGGCTACTTCAGGGGGTGTCTGCAGGGGAGCCAGGAGAGGGACAGGCTCGAGAGAGTCGCCAGGGAGTTCCTCGTGGAGAGACCTCTCGGCTTGCCCACCCAGCACAAGGATGATGATGCTGCTGACAGGATTCTAGCGGCTTGGAAGAGCCTCAAGACTGAGGACTTCGAAATGCTTGGTAATTTCAGAAATTTAATAGACTCAATTAATAGATTTAATCTGGGCGCGCGATTATCTTTCTGTGGTGAAAATGAAGACTTGAATTTATTTAACTTTGTGTACTCATAGGTGTTTTATTAATATTGGTAATGACTGGAAGAGATTAAGAGAATGAAGAGAGAAACTTCAATGAATAATTTATATTCTTCGGTTGATTCTTCTTTTTTTTTACTTTTTAAAGTCATCTGATTGAAGTTTGTAATTGTTGAAAAAGGAGGGGAGGGTTATGGATTGATTTTCTAGAAAACTGAAAAAATTTCTTGAATTCTTCGGAAAATTTCAGTTTTTCAGGTAACCGTAGATCATAGATTTTTATCGAATTAGAGTTTAGAATTTATGTATGAAAATCTGAGAAGCAAGAATTGATCATTTTGGCGGGTGATAAATATGAAAAAATTAAAATTTAGGAAGTGAAGAATAATTTGTGAGTTAAAAAAATTTAGAAATACAGTTTTTTTTCTCATGATCAACAATTAGGCAATTTAGATATGTTTTGATATAAAGATCAACTCACACATGAAAAAATGAAAAATATGACGCAGAAAAATTTTTTGGCATTTGAAGAGTTTGAAAATACAGAGGAATTTTCTGAAAATATCTATTGAAGGGTTATTAAGATATTGTTTTTTTTTGTACAAGTTCTCTATTCAAAATATTGCAACTAGGATTTTTCAATAGATATTGTTCTATAGAAAAAAGTCTATAGATGACGATTTTTTTACAATCCTTATTCTATTGGGATTTTACCTATAAGAATTGTTGGGTATGAATTTTATGAGTTTTATTCTTACATTTTATCAAGAGAAACAAATGAAAATCGAATGTAAAAAACATTGGAAATTTATGCCCGACAGTAGAAATATAAAAATCTATTGGTTTTTTTCTCTTAATTATCCCTTTAAAAAATGATAAGTCAAATCAAATTCTATTAGAATTCACTCACAACTCCAATAGAATTTCCCAGATCAAGTGCCAGATTTCCCTTAATTATCCCTTTAAAAAATGATAAGTCAAATAAAATTCTATTAGAATTCACTCACAACTCCAATAGAATTTCCCGGATCAGGTGCCAGATTTTTCTGTAAGAATTCTTCAACATTAATTAGTAATTTTTCTTGAGAATTTTAATAAAATAATTTGTTCACAGCTCAGGATGAGGCGTCATTGAGTCCTCCCGACGATGACAGCTGGCTGAATGTCGATGCGCAACAACTAGAGTCCATGCTGAATCAGCACTGGGGACTGGCGGAGAAGAAGAGTCAAGAACCCACGAGTATCAAAGAGAAGATCAAGGCGTTCTTGAATCAGACTAGTGATATCGAGGGAATAGAGTTCACTGGGTAAATTCAGCCACTTAATTCCATTTAAAAAAATATCCCATTTTATTCAAAATTGAGTTATTAACATTCAAAAAAAAGTCAGAAGCGCTCATTTTCTTCTCCATGTTCTTTAAAAAATTCATCATATATAATTCATTATAATTCATCAATAATTCATCATATAAGTCATCACATACCAATCATTGATATTTCAATACAGCTTGAAATTGAAAATCAGATTCTTCAATCAAATTTTCGATAGATTGAGAGGTCGAAACAACAGTTGCCCTGAGTTTCACAATTTTCCGTCATTTCCCCTGTCAAGTAAATCTGAAATTTAGAATTTTATTGAGTATTCAAGAAATTCCCTAATTTTTAAATAATATCTACGGAAATTCCATTGAAATGCGTCATTATAAATTTGAATATTTCGTACTTGAAAATTAAAGAGAAATTTTCTCCAACAATGATGTACTTTTTTAATCTTGAATTATCACGTAACATTCATTTCTTTATTAAAAAAAATCAAACAGAAAACTTGGAAAATTTGAGCCCAGGAAATTCTACAGAAAATATCTCAACAGAATAAATTGTGCATACAAAAAATCGAATTCTATTGACTTTTTCTACATAAAAGAATTGAATTAGATAGAATTTCTATCGATCATTTCACTAGAATCGGCCAAAAACTAATGGAAAGTTCAATAGAATTGTGTAACGAATTCGCTAGGTTCTTCTATTAAATTTTTTCGTGCTGTCCTGACATTGACGTGATGTGGCTGGATCTTCCGAGCGTCACAACAGATAATTTACTTCTCTTTTTCGTAATTTCCAGAGAAGGAGCCCGAGATGACGATCCTCGACACGACTCTGAAGAGGGAGGACGAATAGAATTCGACGCTGACGTCTACGACAGCACCCTCCGTGACATTTTGGACCTAGTGGTCCCAGGTGGTGACGGAGAGTTCGATGGCAGCTCCGAGGGATCTCTCGCTGGAGATGACGACGAGAGGGCAGGGGAAATGGACAAATACATGAGATTACTGGACTCCCAGCTGGAGTTGCAGCTCAAGAAAGACGACACGAGTTTATCTAGTAGATTTAAGGACTCGACAGAGTCCAATCTCGTGGAGAGCATGGAGGAGGAAGCTGGTGGGGCTGGACCTGCTGGCAATATCATTGGTGGGCCTGTTCGACGTCTCATGCATCTTCATCTTCAATCACCAACTGCTGTTCCCCCTGATCTCCAGAGTTAATACCGATGGGTGGGGGGGTTATGCGGCTCATTCGGGGTAGTTTATGTACACAATTTCTTCATCCAGCCATGCTAAGCCTAGATTCTATGTCCAACATCCTATTAATAAAGTCGTGGGCGAAAAAATTTTACAGAAAAATCTGGCGAATTTTATGGAAATTCTGGGGGAATTCCATTCAATTTTCTATTCGTTTTTAGACGATTCTATTGGAAATTTTTGCTGCTCATCTGCGCGTTTTTTCAGTGGTTCTAGGGGAATATATTTTATGGAAAAAATGGATAAAAATCTGGAGAATAATCAATAGGATTCTATTTTTTATAGGACTTATTTAATTGAGATATTTTGGACGGACATCCGTTGGCTTCAATTTTAGAAGGTTTTTTGTTTGATTTTTTCAATAAAAAGAGATAAAAAATGAAGTGGAAAAAACTTGAAAAATTCATTTTGAGGAATTCCTGTAGAAAATTTCTCAATAGAAATAGTTTTACAGAAAGACTAAATTCTACTGATTCTTTTCTATAGAATAGTTTCTATCAAACACTTTCTATTAAAAGAATCGACCAAGAACTAATAGAACTTTTCAACGAAAATTCAATAAAAATCCAATTGACTTTTCCATCGAATTCACTAGATTTTTCTATAAAATTTCTTCGTGCCTATACGAATTGGTTTGGAGGAGAAACTAATTCGAAATATCAGTGAATTTAAAATAGCTACGACCTGCCTACTTCTAGGGATACTTTTTTATTTTATAATTAAGTACATTTGGTGGAAGATACTCACGTGTGAGAAAATTCAATGAAAAAAACCCTGGGGATTTGAATAAAAATGTTCAATAGAAGAAATATCTAGAATGTTTGTGAAATTTCTGCGATAATTTTCTCTTGAATTTTTTTCAATGGAAAATTACTTGTCAGTAGACTGTTATAGAAATTAATTTATGAAGACAACAACATAAATCGACTGTAAAATTCACTCATTCAGCGTATTAAGTCTCAATTTCCAATGGACTTTAAAGAAATATTTTTCACGTTTTCCAAATTTCTGTTTTTCCTCATTATTTATATATTTTTTATTTAAAAATTTAAAAAATTCTTCTGTTGAATTTTCTCATACATACTCCAAGGAGAAATCAATCACTCATTAATTATAATGCGAAAAAAACCAATAATTATTAAGAAAATTGATTTTTTTAATTTTATACGCACAACAACGATATTATGATTTTTGTAATCTATATTATAAAACATTCATGCATTTATGTATTCATCAACATAAATGGACTGTAAAATTCATGTCTCAAAATTATATTCCGCGCAAAGGATTTTACCAGCTTATGAAGTCTCAATTTCCAGTCGACTTTGCAGAAATATTTTCCATATTTCCAAAATTTCATTTTTTTTTCATTTATTTCTTTTCCAATGCAAAAAAAAATACTTCTGTTGAATTTTCTCATCCACACTCCCAGGAGAAATCAATCACTCATTAATTATAATGCGAAAAAAAAGAATAATTATTAAGAAAATTGATTTTTTAAATTTTATACGCACAATAACGATATTATGATTTTTATAATCTGTATATTTGCATTCATCAACATAACTCAGCTGTAAAATTCATTTCTCAACATTACATCCCACACAGTGAATTTTATTACGAAATAATAAATGGTTCGCTTAAGCTTACCTCATAAAAACTCAAGTGACAATGATTCAGGAAGTGTTAAACTCGCATTTGACTTAAAAAGGGAATAGAAAATATCACTATGACACTGATTGGTTATTTGAATGCACGTTTGAACCACTTTGGTGCATAACTCGTTACACGATTTGCATTAGCAACACTGCCACTGCTTCCAGGGCTTGGATCACTCACGTCTTCGCCTGAATTACTGTGACCAATGTTAGCGTTTGAGTCTTGGAGTGTTTGACTCTCACTTCGAGTCGTCGTTATCCTGAAAAAATGATAACGCTGAATAAATGAGAATATGAGGTTGAAGGTGGGGGATTTTTAATGCTTTTTTACCTGGATTTTATGGCTTGAACACTGGCGATTTTTGGATCCACCAATTTGCTCCTCAGCTCTGGCTTGAGGTCAGATACTCCTGAGTAGTAAATTATGGCTGACGGCACCAGACCCTCGTCGATCAGACGATTCGATGGGGATAGGTTCTTTCTTGGAGGTGTTACGTCTGATAAATTTTCGAGGGAAATCAATTTGTGATTAACAACAGAATGGATTTTTCAAAGATATTCGATAGAAAAAAGGCAGTCGATTTTTTTTTACATGAATAATTCTCTTGAGATTTTTTCTACAGAAATTACTGGGTTTAAATTCCGTAACTTTCCGCTGTATTTTTTTCTCTCATCACATAACACAGGCTTCTACGCTTGGACATGAATTTTCCACTTTTTGTGAATTTTATTTTATAAGAATTAAAAAAAAAAGAAAATGTAGCAGGAAAATCATGAACAATTTATGCCCATGAATAGAAAAATCAAGATCTAGTGACTTTTTTCTCTGAAAAAATGACATGAAGTTGCGTAATTTTCAATAAACTAATAAAATTTTAACAAAACACCAATAGAATGTATTAAAGAAAGCGCAAATTTTTCATAATTTCATAATTTTTCAAAAACTATGGACATTTTTTTTTATTTTCTAATTAAAAAGAAGATCCCATTTGATTAAATACCACTTATAATTTTTGATTGTTGTGCAGAGAAGTTAACATCATCAAAAAATTCAATATTGAACAAAAATGAAAATGTCAATAAAAAAAATTATTTAGAAAAAAGGAAAAAATTGTCTTAGTTTTAGAAAAAAAAATGATCATTTTGGTACTCACAAAGATCAAAATCCTTCTCCGAATTTTCCAAATATTCTTTGATGAAATCCTTAATATGCTGAACAGTCTCAACAGGCCCGAAGATGCCCTGGAGAACCATTTGTCCAGGGAACTGTATCCTAATTATCGTTTTTCTGTACTTGTGGAGTTTATTAAGTGTCGACTGCGTGCGTTCGAGTTCACGTTGGGCATTTGTGAGGAGTGGATTCTCCTCGAAAGCCTCCCTCTGACGTTTGGCATCACGCAGGAGGGCTTTCGCATCGTCCACTGTGAGATCGTAGAAATTGTCTGGGAGATTCTCACGAGGAATTGCCTGAGCTTCTGCTTGATTGAAAATTAATGCATTTCTGTCTCCCAGCTGGAAAAATTGAGGAAGTCATGTAAAAATTCTCTAAATTTCAGGTATAAAAAATCGTAGAAAGAATTTCTAGCACTTATGCTAACAAATTCTATGGGAAATACTACATTTTTATAATTGGAAATATAAAGAAAAAAAAATCTGATGAGGAAAAATACTAAAAATTTCGATATAATTTTTTCTATTGCAATTCTCTCAAGAAATTTTTCATTGCGAATTCTTCAACTTTTTTCTCATTGTGTTGTATTATTCATTTAAAGTCAAAAACCCCAAGAGAATTATCTTTTAAGTGTTTCCCAATAGATTGAAATTTATAGAGTATAGTCTGGAGTCATTAACTTTGAATGAACTCCTCCACTTATTGTTTTACTTAACAATTTCCATTGAAAAATGCATTTTAAAATGAAAATCATGAAGAAATTGACATGAAAATTATTTCGACAATTTCCATCTCAATTTTCCAAGTTTTTCATCCACTGTTTTACTTCATTTGACATAAAAACACCGAAGAGAACTTGAAAATTTTTCCAGTAGGTTTCTCCCCAAGTTTTGTAGAAAATAGTCTAAATCTACATAGAGTAACGGTTTTGGTAATCTGTAGGTTGTGGGTTCAAATCCCCTCTTGGCATTGCTCTTGGTTTGATATTTGCTTCTTCCAATGAAATATTGAAATGACAGTCTGGATCTACTGCTCTCAGATAAATATTGCCTGGCTATTTTCTCCTCTAAAAATCAATTAAAAAAAAAAACGGCAATAAGACCAACAGCAACAATTACCTATCATGTTCCCTTCAATTTTTTCATGCACATAAAACTTTCCTATCAAAAACATCTTTAGTTTGGTCATTACATATTCGATGGATTCAGTGATTTCCTCTGCGATTTCGAGTCCTTCATCCGCCACTGGTGATATCTCCTGACTCCCCTCTTCATTTTCAGTCGGTGGCTCAGGCTCTGGCTCCACCTGCGCCCTATTCCCATGCCCAAGAACGTTGCCACCACCCACGAATCGCTTCCCAGATCCCCGAGAATTCTTATTCTGCGCAGATTTCTCATTCCTCAACATCGCGATGGGATCAAACGCCTTCTTCACTTGATTCTTGACGTTGGAGACAACATTGCTAGCAGCATTGCTCGCCTGCTGCAGAGCTGTATTACTGTTGTTGCCCTTCCTCTGTGGTTTATCGTTTGTTTTATTGGGCTTTGATGCCAGCTGACCAGCAACATGCGCTTGTGTTGTTAATTTATCTAGATCACGGTGGAGGAGTCTCAACATGGCACGTCCGTCGCTCAGACCGAGAGACTGGAGAGATGTTGTGCTCAAATTTTCAGCTCCATGAATCTGAATAAAGTCATCAATGAATGATGGTATTCCGTATTTTTCAAATTATTTTTACTGAAATGTTTTGCTTCAAATATTTGATTTTTAAATTTTCCTTAAGGCTCGGGTGCACTATCTTTCGAATGTCATCTGGATTTTTTTTATCTTTCGTAATCCAAAATTGTCAATTGATTGGTACATCATGTAGAAATTACCAAAAATTATGATAGAGTGATAAAAAAAATAGAAAAAATTCTGAACTTTTTCAAAGAGCGTTTTTAATTGAGATTCAGAATAAGTTGAAAAAAATGGAAATTATGAATATCTGATTTGCTGTGGCAAATTATCTATTAGCTCTCATTTTCCATGGTGGATAATAAAACACTAACTCCTCATGGGAAGTCACAGCTAGGTATCTCCTCAATTTTCAAAACAGTGGCATGTAGCCATCTGCCATTTTTATGTGATAAAAGTGTGATTAAAAAATTCTTCAAAATATGACAACTCTTTTCAAAGAGCCTTTTCCGTAATAAATATCTCTGTACAGTGTGGGAAAAGATTTACGAAATATAAATTAAAATTACTGAATATAAATGAAAAATGCTCTTCGAAAAAAAAAGAATTTCTTCTACTTTTTTTTCATTATTCATTAATAATTTTTCAAAACTTCTGCATGCTGCAGGACTCAATTGACAATTTCAGATAACGAAAGATGAAAAAAAAATCGAGATAACGTTCGAAAGATAGTACACCCGGGCCTCAATTTCGAGTACAAAATTTTTATCACCAGAAAATCAATTTGGATTTTTAAAATATTGAGAAATAATTCCCTCACCTCCTGATGCATATAAGTGATGACCATGTTCCCAGCCTCCTCCCCAGGACACAGACTCCTGACAATCTGAATCAACGTCGTCTCCGAGGAAAACTCCCCCATGACCCTCTGCCCATTCTCCAGTTGGACCCCAATGGTGACACTGGACGATTCCCTCTCCTTGGACCTCTGCACCATCTCCAACTGCGCATTATTCGGCAGTCCAGTAAACCGAAAGATCGAGCTGGCCTCGAGAGTCTGACTGAAGTGCCTGAATAACCCCAAAAAAATAAATCCCAACTGTCAATTAATCCCCACGAATCACTCCCCAATCTTCACAGTAACGTACTTGAGGTCCCATTTTTTGGAGCTGAAGCCCTGTTTCTGGCACACTTCCTCGAGGACCTAGTGCCACAGAAAAAGCTCAATCATCCTAATGGAAAGGGTAAAAAATTCGCGCGACAACCCCCGAATGGAGGAGCCCTCAAGAATTATGAGGAATCCGTGGAAAAGTTTGTGACAGCAATCTTACCTGCAATATCGTCGTGTTTGGGGTGATCTTGACATTTTGACGTCGACCGTTGGGTGCGAAAACGGTAACACTCTTGTTTGCCGCCATGACGTGCCTTCAACTGAACGTTTATGACCGCATGACACTAACGCGTGCGTGTGGAGCCAGCGATAATCGCTGGAACGTACATGCGACGGTGAACAGCTGTTCTGGTTTAAAGGGTTTAAATACTCCCGAAGGGAGCTCTTTTTTGTTTTAAGAATATTCAAGTAACCATTTTTAATTATGAAAGAAAAATTATGAACTAATTAAATTATATTACATTTTGCACTGAATTATTTTTTTAAACATTCGTTATTTATTAATAAATAATTAAAATTGTTTAAATTTTTGGAAACCTCATTTTTTAAGGTATGACGTCGATTTCTGGTAAAATTGGGAATATGAATAAATTTCTTACGGTTCCGAACAAATTATTTTTACGGTGCACTGAAAACTCAATGACCCGAAATTGAAAGAATAATTAATCGAGATCAATTTTCACATTTAACGAACGCTTACAAATTATTATTATCCCCAATAAACGAATGAACTATTCATTCGTTTATTGTATATAAATATATAATATATATTTCACATGTATATATATCATCGGTGAAATTAAGATGTTCTACACCTTTTCGGTCAAAATTCACGTTTTATCAATTATTCTCGCGAATTGTCGGTCGGATTGACGCGAAAAAATATAACGTTTCTGTATTTTGTCATTATTTAATTACTCGCGAAGTTGCAAGGTGGTGCGATCATTTTGTGCATTTTTGCTAAACGTTTAAAAGGAATCCCAAAACTGTAGAAAAAACGCAGGAAAATGATCCCACCACCATGACACTGCGTGAGCCATTAAATAATGACAGAACACAAGAACGTTATATTTTTTTCCGTCAATCCGATCGACAATTCGCCAGAAAAAGGAAAAAAAACGTGAATTTCAGCCAAAAAGGTGTCGAACATCCTTAATAAATTCTGTCCTTTTATGGAGACCGATTATTTAAAAATGAAATTTAATGAATTCCATTTCTTCATTTCAACAAATGAATAGATCAGATACATAGATATTATTTAGAGAAAATTCTCAATAAATAGTGCCACACAACTCGCCGCCCTGAAATTTCCCTCATTCAAATATCACGTGGGACTGTTCCGCAGTCCTCTTCAGGGGCCTAACCGAACTGCTAAAGAAGAGAGAAGCCCTTACGGCACTTGCCTCCACGAGACCGAGAGACCAAGTTACCTAGGAAATAGAATAAGAAGAACATGGTATACACGACGATAAACAGCTGTTTCTGGTCTGTCTCTCTTGCAGAGAAAAATTCTACGTGAGTTTTTGCAATCATCAATTTCCTCCCCCCCTAATTCTACCATCCGCACAATCATTTATTACTTCCAGTCGTCTCGAGACCGGGAAAATTGACTAGAATCGCCGTCAATGCATCTCTCAAACTCCCAGAAACAAAAGAAACACCGAGGAATTGAAAAATGTCACAAACATGGTATCCAAGCACTCACTCCCGAGGACTATTGATATTGACTTTTGACGTTGGCTTGTGTAGTTACGGCTGATCATTAAAAATAATAATAATGCTATGGCTGATAATACTGTAGCTGTGGTGGATGCCGAGAAGGAGCTGCTTCTCGATAATAATTTGTGGAATGAGCCGAGAAAATGGAAATTTGAGGATTTTCTCGGTGGAATGAGTGTCACGTGTGACAGACACAGCGTCGTTGGGGGATCTGGACATGAGTATGAGCGACAGGTGAATGATGGGGTGGACAATCGGAGCAGTGGTGACTATTCCTACAATTGCAAGAAACCTGTTACTGTGCCTCTGTGCCTCCTTGGGGATGTGCAGCTCAGGTTTTTGTGCCCTGATGATCTGGAGGAGGTCAGGGCGCTCTGCCAGGATTGGTTTCCTATAGGTAAACATTTATACTGCAGGTGTCTTATTTATTTATTTTATTTGTTGGGAGGCAGACGCCAACACAGGGTGAGGTAAAGTGAATCTTGTTGAGTCGTCGATATCTGCTGGGTAAATGACACGATTTTTGTCTGCCTTGAATTTCGAGACATTCATTAACAAATAACCGATATTCAAAATCGAACTAAATTATTTTACACTGAGAAAAAAAATTATTTTTGCCAAATATCCATTTACTTGAGAGAAGTATTTATTTTGTCAATTCCATATTTCCCCTGCCGAGTCATTCCCGGTCAATTCTCATTAAGCTTCAATTATGACAATTATATTGCTCTAGAAGACGATCATGTTAGCTGTGATCTTGAGTGAGCTCCCTCAATAATTATCAACATTGAAGAATTAATCAAAATTCTTTCCCCTAGAAAATGAGAAATTTAGGAAAAATGAATAATTATTGGAGTTCATCGAAGGTCATGTACAGCATAGTCTTCCTCTAGAGCAACATGATTGTCATAATTGAAACCTAATCAGGCTTGTCTGGGAATGACCCGGATAGAAAAAAATTCAACTTTTGAAAAAGTAAATACTTCTCTCAAGTAAATAGACATTTGGCAAAAATATATTTTTTTCTCAGTGTACCGCTTCGCTTGTAAATTGTCAATACGAAAACAATGAATAAACTTTACTCAATTTTTGTCAATTCAGATTATCCTTACTCCTGGGACGAAGATATAAATATCCATTTACTTGAGAGAAGTATTTATTTTGTCAATTCCATATTTCCCCTGCCGAGTCATTCCCGGTCAATTCTCATCAGGCTTCAATTGTGACAATTATATTGCTCTAGAAGACGATCATGTTAGCTGTGATCTTGAGTGAGCCCTCAATAATTATCAACATTGAAGAATTAATCAAAATTCTTTCCCCTAGAAAATGAGAAATTTAGGAAAAATGAATAATTATTGGAGTTCATCGAAGGTCATGTACAGCATAGTCTTCCTCTAGAGCAACATGATTGTCATAATTGAAACCTAATCAGGCTTGTCTGGGAATGACCCGGATAGAAAAAAATTCAACTTTTGAAAAAGTAAATACTTCTCTCAAGTAAATAGACATTTGGCAAAAATATATTTTTTTCTCAGTGTACCGCTTCGCTTGTAAATTGTCAATACGAGAACAATTAATCAACTCTACTCAATTTTTGTCAATTCAGATTATCCTTACTCCTGGTACGAAGATATAACAAGTTCGTCCCGTTTCTACGCCCTAGCCGCCGTATTCGGTGGTGTGATAATAGGGCTCATCGTAGCCGAGATAAAGCCACACGCAACACTCAACAAAGAGGACCAAGGAATACTCTGTTCAAGTTTAGGAAAGGACTCCCTCGTCGGTTACATCCTCAGTCTCGGTGTTCGTCGTGCCTACCGGAGGAACGGAATAGCCTCCCTGTTGCTCGAGCAACTGCTGGCTCACGTGACAGCACCAGAACGATCAACAGTGAAGGCTGTTTTTCTCCACGTCCTCTCCAGCAATGCTCCAGCGATACTATTCTACCAAAGATGTCATTTTCGACTGCACAGTTTTTTACCATACTATTACTCAATTCGTGGCAAATGCAAGGACGGTTTCACATATGTTCTTTATGTTAACGGTGGGCATGCACCCTGGGGCATTTGGGACTGGATGAGGCACATAGCTGGGGCCATGGCCAGCCTTGGGCCCTGCAGGGTACCCCAGTGGATCTGGCAACGACTGCTCTGGGCTGCCACTCTACTCTCTTACCACAGATGATATTTTACATATCTTTTTCATTTGTCATTTTCACTTATTTATCCGTGACGACTTCCATCATTTTTCGTGTTTCGACGCCTCTTCACCGAGAATTCGAATTATTTATTCGAATATTTAGTGTAATACGAAATTTTTCAAAGATTCCAGGTCTAAATATCCGGTAAAAAACGCCCAAAATAATATCCAATGGAAAAATGTCCGAAAGAAAAATATCCAAAAATGAAATATCCCAATACCAATAAATTCAATAAACAAGAATCCATTGAACAAGATTATGTTTATAGACCTTTTCATTCTGAGAGTCACTAGATTTGCGGACACTTTTTTCCCATGTTAATTCCCCTAGGATTTGCGGACACTTTATCGAATTTACATATAAATCATGGTTTTTGAGCGCTCAAGTGTATATCATTGTAAAGTTCAATATTTATCAGAATTTTCCATGGTTTTTTCGGAGATTTTTTCGTTGAATGAACGAAATAAATATTTCCCCTAGATTTCCAGAATGAAAAGGTCTATTGAACGAAAATTTAGACAGTTACTCAGTGAGAAATGTTTTTGAGATAATTGAGTATATCATCTTCAGAGTAATCCAAAACAACATCAAACAGTCGCGCTCGTTTTTGGGGGAACCGAATACAAAAATCCTTTGTTAATGAACAGGGGCTTGCCCTTTTGACTCAACAAATCTCAGTACCATGTTGATGACTAAGCTGTCGACAGAGCCCTGAACATTCGGAGATTTCAAATAATAGTAAATGAGAGATATCGGCGGTTTTGCCAAATAAATTGAGATTTCATGGAAATGAGTGCGATTGATTTCAACTCAACTTTGGGAAATTGCAAACTGGGGTCTAATTGCATTGGAGTATTTTGGGACATATTTGCCATCGAATTTTTTTGCTATTGGATATTTTTAACCGGATATTTAAGCCGGATACCTTTTTCAAAGGCCACACTGTTCAGGGATATTCAATCGATTGTTGGTCTCGATACTTGCGACAGGATTCGTTGTACGTCTATTCGATAATGTTTACTACTTTATTACGAATAGAGGATTCGATATTATGTTGATGTATATATTTAGTAGAGAAATATTGTTTTTAATGAAATAAAAAAATTTAGTAACGTTGTAAATTTGCTTTGAATTTTCGTGGTTGGTGGAAAGTCGGGGCCCAATTGTTTCATTTTCCTGGTATCGACGAGAGCCATGTTGACATGCAGGGAGCGATTTTGCTCGTTTTATGTCGACATAAAATCGTAAATTTCAACCAGTGACAGTCCTGGATTCGGAATACTCAACTAGGATTGGTTGAAATTTATGATTTTATGTCGACATAAAACGAATATTAGGAGCGATTTTTCTCGTTTTATGTCGACATAAAATCGGAATTTTCAACCAGTGACAGTCCTGGATTCGGAATACTCAACTAGGATTGGTTGATATTTACGATTTTATGTCGACATAGAACGAGGAATATTAGGAGCGATTTTGCTCGTTTTATATCGACATAAAATCGTAAATTTCAACCAGTGACAGTCCTGGATTCGGAATACTCAACTAGGATTGGTTGATATTTATGATTTTATGTCGACATAAAACGAATATTAGGAGCGATTTTGCTCGTTTTATATCGACATAAAATCGTAAATTTCAACCAGTGACAGTCCTGGATTCGGAATACTCAACTAGGATTGGTTGATATTTATGATTTTATGTCGACATAAAACGAATATTAGGAGCGATTTTTCTCGTTTTATGTCGACATAAAATCGGAATTTTCAACCAGTGACAGTCCTGGATTCGGAATACTCAACTAGGATTGGTTGATATTTATGATTTTATGTCGACATAAAACGAGGAATATTAGGAGCATCCAGGGGAGCGATTTTGCTCGTTTTATGTCGACATAAAATCGTAAATTTCAACCAGTGACAGTCCTGGATTCGGAATACTCAACTAGGATTGGTTGATATTTATGATTTTATGTCGACATAAAACGAGGAATATTAGGAGCATCCAGGGGAGCGATTTTGCTCGTTTTATGTCGACATAAAATCGTAAATTTCAAGCAATGACAGTCCTGAATGCGGAATACTCAACTAGGATTGGTTGATATTTACGATTTTATGTCGACATAGAACGAGGAACATTAGGAGCATCCAGGGGAGCGATTTTGCTCGTTTTATGTCGACATAAAATCGTAAATTTCAACCAGTAACAGTCCTGGATTCGGAATACTCAACTAGGATTGGTTGATATTTATGATTTTATGTCGACATAAAACGAGGAATATTAGGAGCATCCAGGGGAGCGATTTTGCTCGTTTTATGTCGACATAAAATCGTAAATTTCAACCAGTGACAGTCCTGGATTCGGAATACTCAACTAGGATTGGTTGATATTTATGATTTTATGTCGACATAAAACGAATATTAGGAGCGATTTTGCTCGTTTTATGTCGACATAAAATCGTAAATTTCAACCAATGACAGTCCTGAATTTGGAATACTCAACTAGGATTGGTTGAAATTTATGATTTTATGTCGAGAAAAAAGGAGCAAAAACGAGTGTCACCATTCGGTCAACACCATAGCTGACCGTCAATTGACGGTCAGGAACTCTCCCTGACTCTGCTGTGAGAGCCAGTGCCCAGAGGGGGAAAAGATGGCGGCAGGAAAGAATCACATTGAAGGCCGGTCCTCCACTTGTCTCCGAAAATACCGTATATTTGTTATTTTTGTTGGAACAATACTCTGTGTGCAAGTGTACCTAGCATACTCATTCCTCAGACTGGAGAATCAGACCGGAGAGTCATCGCCAGGATCCTCCAGAGAGGTACACCAATTTCTGTTTATCGAGTGTTAACCTCGAACATGCACGTATGAAAAAATTCAGTAGATAAACCTAGCACTTTTTTTTCAAGGGATTCTATTGAATTTCTATTGAAGTTCTATAAGAATTCTATTGGGGTTCTATTAAAATTTTATTAAAAAATTCTATTGTCCAAATTTACCATGACATTTTGTTGAAATATATTTAAAGTCAAAATTCAAAAGATTTTTACATTTCTATAAAATTTCTCCGGCATAAATTCTCCAAATTTTTCCTCCTGTATTTTTTTTGTTAGTAAAAACTATAAAAACTGGGGTAAAAACGCACAAAATTCGTGCCCAAGAATTCTTACAGAAAAAACCCCCAAAGGATAAAATATATTCAAAAAATCAACATTTACGAAATTACACGACTTTACCGTAACATTTTGTTAACAAATATTTTATTTTAAAAAATTCAAAAGATTGTTCATTTTCCTATAGAAATTCTTGGGTCTAAATTCTCTACCTTTTCTATAGGAGAGAAAAGTATTTTTCATCTTTTTCTCATAATAAACGTATAAACCATGAACTAATGAACCTAATTCGTAAAATTCATATAGGATTCTCTAAAAAAATCTATAAATTCAATAAAATTACATCGAAGCTTTTCCATTGTACTTTTTCTCGCGATAAAAATGAAGAAAAAACTTGGGAAACCGGTGCCAACGTCTACATCAACATCTACAGATTTTTTCTATATTGGGAATTGCAAAAATCGACGGTGGAGTTGCATAATTTTCAACGGAATTAACGCAACAAAAGCATAACATTGTTCACCAGAATTCCTACAGAATTTTAACAAAAATATTACAGACTTCCCCTGGAAATTCAATAGAATTTCTCAAAGAAAGCGCAAGTTTTTTCCAATAAAATTGTTTCCTACGTCTAACAACGCACCAATCAACGATCCTAACAAAAAAATTTGAATTGAGATCGACACAGGAAAATCGGAGAAGAATGAGGGACTGCCAAAGGGCTCGCGCCAGCTCAAACTCCCACCAGACAAGACCATTAACACGCTTAAATCGTCATCGCAGATTCATTCCAATCGCACAATTGTTAAATTGGATCGTGAATCGCTCAACTTCATGCCAATTTGTGATGTCAATGGACGGGAGGCGATCAGTGCTGTCAGCAGGGCCCATTCGCAATTATGTAAAGAGACTATTGTGAATGTTACTTGCATGAGCCAAATGGGAATGCTGTATCCGGAACGACTGCACTCGTTCTGCCCGCACTCAACGGGCTTCAGTGACATGCCTGTCAACCTGGGGTGCTTCAAGGATGACAAGACCCAGAGACTTCTCTCCGGGTTTTATACCATTCTGAAGGGGGCGAATTCTGCTCAACAGTGCGCATTCTTGTGCCTCCAGTCTGGGTATCCTTATGCTGGCACTGAATACTCGTAAGCAATTCAGTCAATTGTCCACATTAATCCAATTTTCATTTATTTGGATTCTATTGGAAAATTTCAGCTTATATTTTTCAATAGGGGAGGTTGGGGTAAAACGGACACGTTTGGCTTTTTTTAAAATGTTAATGAGGGGTTGAAATGTTGATAAAATTTAATAATTTTTTCTTCAATGCAAAGAACAATTCTTTCCCTTTGTGACGAACCTACACTGAGCTCAATTGATCAATTTGTTTCGCAGTTATGAATAATTTAAAAACAATCCAATGGTATTCCTTATTTAATTCTCTAGAAAATGCTTCAGGGTTTCTATTGGGTATTCTATTAGGTTTTGGCCGATTCTGTTGAAAAATTCTGCCGCTCATCTGCGCGTTTTTTTCAGTAGAAATTTTCAACAGAAAAAATGTTTCATAGAAAAAATCAATAGAGATGTTTTCTGTAGAAATTCCTCTTCTCAATTTTTCTAAGCTTTTTGTATGATTCTTGTAATGAAAACAGAAGAAACATGAAGTGAGAAAACCATAGAAAATTCATGTCGAGGAATTCCTATTGAAAATGTCTCAATAGAAAAAATTGTAAAACTAAACTAAAAATTCGAAAATGGTGATCTTCCTCCACGATAATTGAGTCGTATGTTTATTTTAAAATAAATAGAATAGAATGTTTCTGCGGGATTGAGGAGCCTCTCCAAACAAAAAGATTGCCAGACTCCAGTTGCAACATGAAATGCCCCGGGGACCTCAAACAATCCTGTGGAGGATATTTAACGATCAACGTCTTCAAAACAGGAATAAAGAGTAGATACCTTCGTTAACATAATTTTTCACACCTACGATGCTAATTGATAATTCTACACTTCAATATTTTTTCCAGAATTCAAAGCTCAAGAGGCGCGAAACAGTAGCGTGAAGACTGCCCAGGAGAAACCGATAAGGATAGCTTTCCTGCTGACGGTTAATGGTCGAGCCAGTAGACAAGTTAAAAGACTGATTAATATTCTTTACGATCCTTCCCATTTTTATTACATCCATGTTGATGCGGTGAGTCAAGCCTATTTGAAGATTATCCTATATTTTATTTACTAAAGATGAAAGAAACGTGAAGTTGTTTTATATCGCAATATCTCGAAACTGCCTGACCGCTAATCCTCAATTCTGATTGGTCAATGAGTCACGAAAAGTAGTCGCTGAAAAAATCCCCGGTATTTTAAAATTTTTCTGCATCATACTTTTCATTTTCTCATGTGTGAAGCTAATCTTTATATCAAAATATATCTAAATTGCCTAATTGTTGATCATGAGAAACAAAACAGTATTTCTAAATTTTTTANCGAAACTGCCTGACCGCTAATCCTCAATTCTGATTGGTCAATGAGTCACGAAAAGTAGTCGCTGAAAAAATCCCCGGTATTTTAAAATTTTTCTGCATCATACTTTTCATTTTCTCATGTGTGAAGCTAATCTTTATATCAAAATATATCTAAATTGCCTAATTGTTGATCATGAGAAACAAAACAGTATTTCTAAATTTTTTAAACTCACAAATTATTCTTCACTTCCCAAATTTTAATTTTTTCATATTTATCACACGCCAAAATGATCAATTCTTGCTTCTCAGATTTTCATACATAAATTCTAAACTCTACAAAATTCAGGAAAATTCTTCGGTTTCCCAAATAATTCGAGCAAAACCTGTGATCTACGGTTATCTGGAAAACTGAAATTTTCCGACGAATTCAAGAAATTTTTTCAGTTTTCTAGGAAATCAATTCATAACCCTCCCCTCATTTTTCAACAATTACAAACTTTAATCAGATTATTTTAAAAAGTAAAAAAAAAGAAGTAATCGAAGATTAAAAATTATGCATTGATGCTTCACTCTTCATTCTCTTACTTCTCTTCAAGTCATTATCAATATTTATAAAACATCTATGAGTATATGAAGTTTAATAAATTCGATTTCTTCATTTTCACAACAAAAAGGTAAGCGCGCGCGAAAGCGCGCGCACAGATCTAGTTGTTTTTTAAAACGTCCCTATATCATCGTTTGAGCTGAGTAATTCTCTCTCTGAGTAATTCTCTCTTCAAAAAAAATTCCTTCGGAAAAAAATCCCCCGGAAAAGATTCCTTCGGGAATAATTTTCTCATGCAATATTTCCTCCTGTAAAAATGCCTCATGCAATAATTCTTTCCCAGAACCATGGGATAAACTTGTTTTGGACAGCACAATCTCTCCGAAAATCCCATAGTTAACTAAAAAAATATTTAACCAATGTAAAAAAAAATGTTTTCATAGTTTTTTTCTCAAATTTTTTTTCCAAAATAATTCGTTCTGAAGGAATTTTTTCCAAAGGAATTTTAGGCGGACACCTCTCTCCCCACTCCAAAAATCAAACAAAAAATGGGAATTTCTATAGAAAGTATTTGTATAGAAAAATCGCATCCCATTGATTTTTTCCATAGAATATTTTCCATCGAACATTCTCATTAAATAACAGCGCAAATAAGCTGTGGAATTTTTCGATGAAATCGCCCAAAAAATAACAGAAAATTCAATAGAAATCCAATGGAATTTCCCAGCACAGTCCCTAGATATCTCTGAAATTCTTTTGTCCATTAAATAAAAATTCTTGAATTTAATGAATTGTCCAATTAAATCGAATCAACAATTACAGAGACAAGACTACATGTACCGAGAGATGTTGGAAGTCGAGAAAAAATGTTCCCTGAAGAACATAAAAGTAGCAAAAGGTGGTTTGCGTCACGCCAGCATCTGGGGTGGAGCCAGCCTACTAACGACCCTCCTGACATCAGCCCGCCAAATGCTGCAACACTCGAAAGACTGGGACTTCCTCGTGAACCTCTCCGAGTCTGACTTTCCCGTGAAGAGCAACGCCCAGTTGGTCGACTTCCTCACCCTGAACAAGGGCCTCAACTTCGTCAAGTCCCACGGTCGTGAGGTCCAGCGTTTTATAACGAAACAGGGTTTAGACAAGACCTTCGTGGAGTGCGAGGCCCGGATGTGGCGCCTGGGCGACCGACAGCTGCCCAAAGGCATCCAAATCGATGGAGGAAGTGACTGGATGGCCCTCAGCCGAGATTTCGTGCAGTATGTGACGCAGGAAAACCCAGACTCCCTCATCAGTGGTCTTCTCCAGGTGTTCAGGTACAATTCAGTAGCGAAGTGGTAAAACGGTTCAAGTCGATTTTGACTATTGGCCAGTTTTTAGTGAATATCTCGGAACCTAAGGGAGATAGCTAAATTTTCATCAGAACCTTTTCTGTAGCACTCAATTTGCTCTAGAAAAAAGGTCATTACGAAAATTCCATTATCTCCTTTAGATTCGGAGATATTCTTCAAAAACTCAACTTAGGGATAAGTCGACTTAAACCGCTTTACCACTTTGCTACTGATTTTTTTTCTCTGTAGAACGGCTTTATAGTTCCTATAGATTTTTAAACATCAGTTTTCTGCAGATTTTTTAGAGGAACCTGTATAGTACTTCCGTATAACCTTTCGATTAAAAAATCTGTAGAAAGAAAAAACTGTAGAAATTTTTAAAATAATTTTCTATAGACATTTCTTTCATTTTGGCCAATTGTATGGAAAAATTCAACTGGTTATGTACGCATTCTTTTTAATAGAAATGTTGGATGAAAAATATTCTATAGAAAAAATCAATAGCACTCGATTTTTCTGTACACCTTATTTGCTTGGGATATTTTCTGCAGAAATTCATCGGCTCAAATTTTCCACGTTTTTTTGATTGACTTTTTTAATGAAAGGAGACGAAGAATAAAATGGAAAAAACGAAAAATTCATGGAATTTCTACTGACCTTTCTGTTTGCTTCTTGCCAATTTTATTAAAATATTCCATTTTTTCAATAGTAATAGTCAATAGAAAATATTTTATAGAAAAAGATCAATAGAATCGGATTCTTTTACAGAGCTTTGTCTACTGAAATTTTTTCTGTAAAAATTGCTCAGTTCTAATTCTCTCACTTTTTTGTTTGATTTTCTTAAGGGGAAACGGAACCCCTGTGTTTATTTGAATTTTTAGAATTGTGTTTTCCCCTACAATTATTACTTTATATCTGTGCAATTACTTTGTCAACTTTGTCGACTTGATCATTGCATTGTTGAGTCAATGAAGTAGTTTCATAAATAAAAAATAATAATCGCAGGAGAAATCACAATTCTAAAGTTCATATAGACACAAGGGTTCCGTTTTACCTTAATGAGAAAAGGAGAAATATGAAGTGGAACAAATTGGAAAAATTCATGTCGAGGAAAAAGTTGTGTAAAAAGATGAAATTACAATGACTTCATCTATAGAATGGTTTCTTTGCCCATTTTCTATTAAAAAACGCAGATTGAACCTGCGAAATTCTTCGATAGAATCGGCCAAAGTAATAGAATTCCCAGTAGAAATCCAATAGAATTTTCTACCGAATTCGCCAGGTTTTCCTACGAAATCTTTTGTGCTTGTTCAGGTACACTCTCCTCCCAGCCGAATCATTCTTCCACACCGCCCTGCGAAACTCGATCTTCTGCGACACCTACGTCGACAACAACCTCCACGTGACCAACTGGAAGCGCAAATTGGGCTGCAAATGCCAGTACAAAGCTGTCGTCGACTGGTGTGGCTGCAGTCCCAACGATTTCAAACTCGAGGACTTCAACAAAATCAGAAATACCGCTGAGAAGAACCTGTTCTTTGCCAGGAAGTTCGAACCAGTCATCGATCAGAGGATAATCGACAAGATTGAGGAGTGGTTGTACCCTGAGAAATACAACAACTCAGTGGTGAAGGGGTTCGACAGGTAGAGTATTATATTTTTTATTTATTTATTGAAGATCATGCAGTCTAGGTCAATTATAGGTTTAAATCGTAAATAAAAACTAAAAATTAAAAACTAAAAACTAAAAACTAGAAACTAAAAACTGAAAACGAAGAGTAAAAGACAAAAACAATAAAAACAAAGAACAAAAAACACTAATTTATAAATAAATGTTGAATAAATAAAGTCAGTAGCGAAGTGGTAAAACTGTTTAAGTCGACTTATCTCCCAGTTGATTTTTTCAAGAATATTTCCGAATTTACGAGAAACAGCGAAATTTTTAGCGAAAGTTTACATTTGTTGTAGCTCTCAATGGGCTCTCCAAAAACGTTATAACAAAGATTTAGTATTTTCCTCAGATTCCGAGATGTTCATTGCTAATTGGCCAATAGTCAAAATTGAGTAGTACCGTTTTACCACTTCGCTGCTGAATTGTAAATATTATTTTCATTCGTTCATCAATTTTATTAATCCACATTTATTCATTCCCTTTGTACTCCAGATACTGGCAGAGTCTCTATCACCATGCTGACCTGACTCCACAATTCGACGACACACTCCTCACGATCTCGAATTCGCTGACTAGAATAATCTATTCCAAATATGGCTTGACATCGAGTCACATTCAACTGCTGGAGACGAGCGCCTACTTCGAGGGGAACGACTTCCGGGGGATTTTGGTGCATGCTGAGGTGGACATCAAGGCCTTCGAGTCTTCGACCTTCCAGAATGACTTCCCGGAGAGACTCGAAGCGTTCGTGATCCCGAGACGTGAGTTCACTGCAAGTAAAACTTGGTCTGCGAGGATTAGACACCTGGAAGTCAACACGGATTACGATCAGAAGGAGCAGATGTTCAGGAACTTCTTGGGGGGCATCGGGCCCTTGTCGAGTCCTGTTTTGTCTTATGAGTTTGACGCGTCCCTGGTGACGCCGAGGAATCTCAGTGTTCTGTGGATAGATCCAAGAGGGAATTTCGTGGACGTCAATCATCTTCAGTTGGAGGAGATGTCGTTGATGGGTTCGTTGAAGCCACAACTGGAGGAGCCACTGGCCATTGGGGAGTGGCAGGTCGTGATGATAGCTGATACTGTGGTGGTCAGTCACCTGAGCTTTCTGGTGAGTCCTCTGGGCTATTGGAAGAACAGGAGGATTACCGTGAGGAAGGTCAGGGAGCTGCATAATGGACCTGGTGGGAAACATCGAGAGCCCCCTGAGGTTGATAAGAAGTGGCTGCCTCTCCTGCAAGACGCAAACATAAATTTTCGTAGGGATAAGGATCACAATCATGACAACTTCACGGAGAATCGGGTCGGCTCGGAATTGAATGCCTGGATTGACGAGTTGACTTCGGAGTTCTATAGGATTGAACGCATATGCGTCAGTGATGATTCGAGGACTCCGGTGAGGACCAGTAAGAATGTTAGAAAATGCTCACAGAGCGATTGGAGCTCACTGAGTCCAGATCCTAAGGCTGATACTCACAATTTGTGTGGAACGTAGAACAAAAATCATTGTATTATAATCATTCATTGGAACAATCGAGGGGTGAAGTGGTGGGAGGAGATGAATCATTTTGCTTTGAAGATGACGGAATCATTATTAGATTTTTTTTATAGAACGAAATGGTGTTTTTTATTTTGCTTCACTTCTTGTATCTCAGGTGTGGAAAAATTCTATTATTCTGTTGGATAATTTTTTTTTCTTGGGGAAGGCCCAGGGCTGACTACTTTGGTCTCAATTCCGTTGATTCATTTTGTTCCACCAGTTCACGACTGATCTTATCACTCGTGGAACATGAAATACCTAGCGCCTTTGTATAAAAACATCTTCGCATATTTTTATAACTGAACATTATTACGATTGTATATACTGTATTTGTATCGAACAATATAACTACCTGTATAAAATTTTTACATCACCTACATTTTTTATTATGTCATGCATCATCTCGGGAGAAGAGTAACGCACGACACAATTTTTTAGAAAAACATAGTGAACTACGATAGGAAATTCTGTTGTATTTCTATTGAATTTGGGTTGCGAATCCCATTAGTTTTAGATTTTGGCTGATTCTATTGAGGAATACCGTAGCTTTCTGCACATTTTTCTTTAATGAAAATGGATTCATTTCGTCCAGGAATTTTCCGGCGTGAATTTTCTATGCTTTATCACGCTATTTTTCTTCTCTCCTCTCCAAAACCCTATCACCCCCCCGCCCCCCCAACAATCCCTAGGAAATTTTTCATTTATGTCGGATGAAATGTTTTTGAAATTCTACCGATTTCTTTCTATAAAATCGTTCCTAGCGAACATTTTCTGTAAAAAAAGGGGAATTCGCGCAGTAATGCGCCGAATTCTTCGATAGAACCCCAAACGACCCCCCCCCCCCCCCCC
>NW_021680376.1:2071397-2089651 GCF_001412515.2 Diachasma alloeum
CCCCCCCCCCGCAAACCTTTCGAACCCTCCACCGCTGCCAACATGACAGCCCACCCAGTCCCTAACGTACCATCACATCGAGTCCGCCGAGCCAATAGCCCCCCAGCCCCAACCAACCACCCAATCAGATCCTCCCCACCTTCCCAATCGCCTCCCAAACCGCCCCCCAACCTCAAATCCCAAAACCCTTTCACCCCCCCCCCCCCCCCCCCCCCCCCCCCCCCCCCCCCCCCCCCCNCCCACCGCAACAATCCCTAGGAAACTTTTCATTGCAATATGTCGGATGAAATGTTTTTGCGCGATTGTGGCCCCGTTGTTGGCTGATTGTGGTTGGTTGTGGTCGCACTCTTACCTTCCGAAATGACTTGCTCATCGTGTCCACAAGTTCCGCGATATCGGCCTAAGCAAAATTCACCAGTGAACAATTAAAAATCACCACGTGATACCCAAACAACACGAGTGAATCGATCAAAGTCGAGGGTAAAATTGATCCACCCAGTTGTGAAAAATCATTTCACTTGTGCTGTTAACTAACCGCCCGTCGGGGGGGTGGGGGGGTCACAAGAATTCGTGAGGGGTTCAATGTGTGTGCAACACAAAGAGAGAGAAAAAATAATCGGAGAGGAGTAGTCGGGTCAGAGCCTGGTGATTGATACTAAAGAGAAAAAAAATATCGTCGAGAGAAAAATTGGGATTAACTCCAGTGGAAAATCTATTGAAATTGGAAACGACAAAAATTAAATGTAGAGTACTTCAACAATAGTGAGAACAATTGTTCCCGAAAGTTTGTGGGGTGTATAAATAAATAATTGGGTGGTGATGGGAGCTAAAACAAGTACAGTGGCACAAGCTGCTGGTGGTAATGGTCAATCGTCGACTGGCGGTAATGACACGACCATTCAGGGCTTCTCGATATTGCGATCGTTGCCGGGTGGTGTTGGTATGCTCCAGCAGCATCAACAAACTAACCAAACACAGGGGTCGAGGGTGCCTGGGGACAGCAGACAGCGGGCGAGATCGTTGAGCTCAGTGCCAGATTTGTCGTCTGGTGAACAGGGTAATTTGGGAAATTCGGTCGGAGTTAATGTTGGTCAGGCACTTGGACTTGGAAATCTTGACTCGGATGATGGGGATGAGGACAGTGGGAGGGTCTATGCTGCTCACAGTTTGCCGTCTCATATATGGTCTTTAAATGGTGAGTGGTGAGCTCGTTACTTTCATTATTGGTTTTTGGTTTTGGATAATAATTGGTTTTGGTAGGGGAAGGTGGGGAGTGCATCTTTTTGAATTGTGAATAGCTGTTGAATAAATGATGCGATTGGGGTGAATTAGGGCTCATTTTGAGGGTTGAAAAAGTATTTTGAAAATGAAAAGAAAATTTTTGATTTTCACTCTGCCAATTTGGAGTTATTGGGGATTTAAAATGGTCGTTTTACTAGGAAAGTCGTTTTTTGGGAAGGAAAGGTTTTTAAATCATTTGTATACTGGCCAAATAGTGCAATGGGAATTGATTAGAGCTCATTTTGAAGCCTGAAAAAGTATCTTTAAAATGAAAACAAAATTATTGAATTTCACTCTACCGGTCCTGAGATATTGATGATTGAAAAACGGTTAATTTTACCCCAATGTCCTCTAATGTCAACACAACAATTGGAACTCTTGAATTCAATTTTTGGAAGATAGTGGAGTTGATTCTGATGGAGTCTTTATTTACCTGGGGTTGAACAAAAAATTCTAGCCCCCAGGTTCTTCTGAACAGATCAATTAAGGAAAGATGAGGTTCGTAATCATCAATATCTCCAGATGTAATGATGCAATTGAGATGAGCCAAGGCTCATTTTAAAGCCTGAAAAAATATCTTGAAAATGAAAAAAGAATTTTGATTTTCACTCTGCCAATCTGGAGTTAATAGAGATTAACGAAAGGTCATTTTACACTCTTCTTCGCTGAGTAGTCCAGCTATGGGGGATATTGCTGGCGTTATCAGTTGTCATGAGCTTTGTTTTCGCGAATATCAAAATAAACGCAGTTTCTCGTTCAGACAACGTGATAAAGCTGGTTGGATTGACCTAGCCCAACCCGAGATGCGAGAACCTGAGTGATTACAGTGGGAGGTTATGTCCCATGATGTGGGGATTGATGTTATTATTGTCAAGTCATCAATCACCATCCTGTAATTTTCGAATTCCGTTGGGAGTTATTGGGTTTCATTGGGGTTGATTCATTGATTGACGCGATTTATTGGAGAGTAGAAGGCAAAATTTCCTGGGGACGACTGCACTTTTGCATTAGAATTTTTTTTTGTTTATAATTTTTCTTCTATTTTTTTGAAATAGCTAATCCAATTTCTTCGTCATAATTACATTATTGGGTTTCATATTCAGTTCTGTTCCATTTTTAACCAATAAATTTGCTATTATGTTCATGTTTTCTTCCTTTTTTACTTCTCCAAAATAATTAAAAATTTTAGTTTGATTAAAGATGAATGATAAGATACTGAGAAGATATTCAATATCTAAATGTTCTAGTCCACAAGGTTTTCTCAATAAATAAATTGAATCGCTCGTCAATAAAGACGTCATGTGCTCCATTAGTTCCCCTGATTTTTTTCTCCTGGCAAATATTTAAATGAAAGTATGATGGCCTTCTTATACTTCTTGGGGACTGGAATGCAGAATTCCTTGGGGACGACTGTAGTTTTGCATTAATATTTTTTTGTTTGCAATTATTCTTGTGCGGTTTTGAAATAGTAAATCGAATTTCTTCGTCATAACGACATTAATTCTTTCTTCATTTTTATCTTTTCCAAAATTATTAAAAATTTTAGTTTGATTAAAGATAAGGGACAAGACATTGAGTGATTCTCATGGAGACTTGATGAACCTGAACTTGAACATGTTTTTAATATCTAAATATTCTAGTTCACAAGGCTCTCAATAAATAAATTAAATCGTTCATCAATAATGGTACACTGAGAAAAAAAAATGTTTTAGCCAAGTATATTTACTAAGTACAAGAACATTTACACGCGTCTTATCCAGATATTTATCTAAATTTACTTGTGGCAAGTAAATGGATGTTTGGCAAAAATAATTGTTTCTCTCAATGAGTTCCCACGAAATTTTTCCAACTGCGTGGACCTCCACAGCATTCCTCCTCCCGATGCACCTGAGAGAAAAACAAACACGTTGTCAAACAAGTCTTGTTTGGGCCAACAAAATCGCTATTTGAAAGTCTCAAACATGAATAATTGTTCTGCTCTCGACAGCAACGAAATATTTGGCCCACGAGGCGGATAATTCACCCCAGACGGTGCCTTTTCAGGATGAAAATATCTCATACAGAGGAAAATCTATCAACAACATATCACTATTATTGTTTCATTTAAGAGTTCATTCGTTGTCTGTGATTATTAGTCAGCCGAAACGAAAAACTATCCCTTATTTCGCACAAAACAAAGATTTTTCTGGAGCAAAATACGTATGGGAGTATCGAATAACGAAGGAGTAGTGCTAGAAATGACATTCCTTGCGTGTACAGAGTCTGCAATTTTTTTTCAACTACTAAATCTATTTTTGCGACAAAAACATTTCATTCCGGCGCACGAAAAAATTCTTTCTTGATAATTTTCAAAAAACTATTTTGTCGGCACAAGTAAGACTTGTTTGAGAACTTTGTCGTTCATCTCTCGGTGCACCGAAGCCCCAAGACCCTCTTCATCTCAACAGCCCCGATGAAGCCTGACCTAGCCCAATCCCCACCGCCCCAGCAACCCCACCCCAGGTTCGTCCCCCAATGTCGCCCGGTGGCAAATGCCCAAAAGCCTCGTCATTGACGCCTCCACGTGACGGAGTATCGACGGTCATGAATAATCCAGGAGTGCTCTATAGCATTGGCAGGATGAGTTCTGGATACCTATCAACTTGATCGTGTGTAAAGAAAAGAAGTTGGATTGACTGTTCGAGGGCATTTGTGGTGGCTGGCTGGTTGGCCTGGTAACCACTGATGTACAATCGATGCCGGATTCGTCCGTCCCGAGGCAGTTGTCTATTATTTTTGCCAAGAGTCACAGCGAATTGTCCGGGATTAATTCGTCTGGTGTTGGGTGACACTCGTCGAAACCCGTCCGACAGATTGTCATCTCTAGGGGGGGAAATGCAGTCGGTGGGTTTAAAAACGATTAATGGGATGGGTTGGTGCTGGCTCACCTAGGGCAACACTATGGGGAAATGGGAGTTATTGTGAGCTCATGCTTGAACGAATCACAGACTGATGTTGTACCAACGCATCATGCTAGACGTGTTATTTATGGTATTTTTAAACTTGTCTCGCAATCTCTTGGATTACGAAATTAATGCGATGGTTGTCTCGTGATTTTTTTTTTCTGTTCAAGGTCTCAAGTGTCCTGTGTGCTCCAAATTTATACTACCGGATGATATTGAGTGCCACTTAGTTATGTGTTTGACGAAACCACGCCTTAGCTACAACGGTTTGTTGATTTTTCATTCGGGAATTGGGTGAGGGGACGGGGTTTTAAAGGATGTGGCCTTTTTTTATTTTGCAGAGGATGTATTGGCTGATGAGAAGGGGGAGTGTGTCATTTGCTTAGAGGAACTACAGCCTGGTGATGTGATAGCCCGTTTACCATGTCTTTGCATATATCATAAAAAGTAAGGGATTTTATTGATATTGATGTCATACTTGGTTTTTTATAGGCTGGGTGATGTTTTAGGTGATATTGAGGGGGGACTGCACGAGATTTCGAAGGCCCAGGGGCCTTTATTTATCTTTATTTATGAGCTTACGTCATTTTTCATAAGATTTATCGAATTTCCAAAAGCAATCCCCGAAAATTCGATGGAATTCTCCAAAAAATTCATCTGTAAAATTCATTTCACACACGTAAAATTATTATTTTAGGCTTTAAAATCATTTTTCTAATTTTATAATTCCTTGAGCTAATAATCACAAATAATAATTACAATCTTGAATTTTTAATTGCATCGATAAATGTTTTTTGATGTTTTATTTATATTGAGGGGGGATTGAATGAGATTTCAAAAGCCCAGAGGCCTTTATTTATCTTTATTTATGAGTTTATATCATTTTTCATGAGATCTATCGAATTTCCAAAAGCAATCCCCAAAAATTCAACAGAATTCTCCAAAAAATTCATCTGTAAAATTCATTTCACACACGTAAAATTATTATTTTAGCCTTTAAAATCATTTTTCTAATTTTATAATTCCTTGAGCTAATAATCACAAATAATAATTACAATCTTGAATTTTTAATTGCATCGATAAATGTTTTTTGATATTTTATTTTATATTGAGGGGGGATTGAATGATATTTCGAAAGCCCAGGGACCTTTATTTATCTTTATTTATGAGTTTACGTCATTTTTCATAAGATCTATCGAATTTCCAAAAGCAATCCCCAAAAATTCAACAGAATTCTCCAAAAAATTCATCTGTAAAATTCGTTTCACTCACGTAAAATTATTAATTTAGTCTTTAAAATCATTTTTCTAATTTTATAATTCCTTGAGCTAATAATCACAAATAATAATTACAATCTTGAATTTTTAATTGCATCGATAAATGTTTTTTGATATTTTATTTTATATTGAGGGGGGATTGAATGATATTTCGAAAGCCCAGGGACCTTTATTTATCTTTATTTATGAGTTTACGTCATTTTTCATAAGATCTATCGAATTTCCAAAAGCAATCCCCAAAAATTTAACAGAATTCTTCAAAAAATTCATCTGTAAAATTCGTTTCAGACATGCAAAATTATTAATTTAGTTTTTAAAATCATTTTTATAATTTTATAATTCCTTGGGCTAATAATCACAAATAATAATAATAATCTCTAATTTTCAGTTGCATCGATAAATGGTTTCAAGTGAACCGTAGCTGCCCCGAGCATCCGGGCGATTGATTTTGTAATTGTTGAGTTTGCAAGAGATTTTAAAAAAAAGAAAGAAAGTTATTCAGGGAGAAGAGCATATACGGAAGAGAGTTGAATTTGTACACATATATATACCATACACGTATATCCAGCAGAGTGTGTATATACCACATAGCCATTCTGATGAATGAGATTGCGTATTTAATCTATAGTTTCAATGCCAGTGCAATGAGTGGTGTCTCCTGTCTTTTTACAAGAAAAACAATAACATCGTGAAAAACTTCATCGCAACGGACATCACGTCATTGCCTGACGGCACTTGAACATCCCTGGATGAGAGAAATTATTATATAAAAGAGTGAAAGAGGAATAATTGAATAAATAAATAACTAGTCAAGGTGGCCGCTAGTCTGCGATGGTGGTTTTCGTATACACGTGGCGATCGTTTTTCGATTTTTTATTTTATTTCATTTACAATGTGAAACCTTCGATTGTCCGTCGAGATTTTAACAATGGCACGAGGGAAGCGTCTAATTTAATCTGATGATTAATACTACAAATAAAAACATGGACGAATGAATTTCATCGAAGTACCTAGCGAATTCGGTTGAAAATTCTATTGGATTTCTGTTCAAATTTGGTTTTGTCAATCATTATTAACACATTCCTCAGTTTGAGGAAATGCCGAGCACTTCAATTTTTTTTATTTCTTGTACGCTTTTTCAATCTTTAAAAAGAGAATTGGATTTCTACGGAACTTGCAGGGAAAATTTTATTAGTTTTGGACGAGTATTTTGAAGAAATTAATTTTAAGAAAAAGATTATTTTCAGCAGAAACTATTTTGTAGAAAAAATCAGACGAATTCCATCTTTCTGTAGAATTTTTCTCTATTGAGACATTTTCTATAGAAGTTCGACATGAATTTTCCATGTTTTTTCCAGTCTATCTTTCTTTGTTTTTTACTAGAAACAATCGAACAAAAAACTTGGAACATTTGAGACGAGGAATTGCTATAGAAAATTCGAATTCTTCAAATTTTTCCTATAGAATATTTTCTACTGGATATTTCTAGTTAAAAAATGCGCATATAAGCTCTGGAATTTTAGTAGAAAGTTCAGTAAATTCCATTGGACTACAATAGAAACTATTTTATAGAAAAAAATGAGTGGAATTTTATTTTTCTATACAAATTTTACTCTAGAAATTCCTCGACATGAATTTTCTCATTTTTTACTACTCTATTTTCCTTCTTTTTTCATTAAAAAAATCGAACAAAAAACTTGGAACATTTGAGACGAGGAATTGCTATAGAAAATTCGAATTCTTCAAATTTTTCCTATAGAATATTTTCCACTGGATATTTCTATTTAAAAAATGCGCATATAAGCTGCGGAATTTTAGTAGAAAGTTCAATAAATTTCATTGAACTGCAATAGAACTACTTTATAGAAAAAAATGAGTGAAATTTTATCTTTCTATACAAATGTTACTCTAGAAATTCCTCGACATGAATTTTCTAATTTTTTACCACTCTATTTTCCTTCTTTTTTCATTAAAAAAAGTGAACAAAAAACTCAGAGCATTGAAGACGAGGAATTTCTATGTCTATTTCTATATCTCAATAGAATAAATTGTACAGAAAAATTGAATTTTATTTATTTTTTCTATAGAATATTTTACGTTGAATATTTACATTGAAAAAAGCGCCGATAAGCTGCGGAATTTTTCAATAGAATCGGCCAAAAACTAATAAAAAGTTCAATAGAAATCCACCAGAATTTTCTACCGAATTCGCTATTTTTTTAATGAATTTTTTTCGTACGTGAAAACAAGGGACTTACTAAATCGATACGATTCAGCGATTTAAAAAAATGCTATTATCTATACGTACCTATAATTATTCTATTACTGCTCTGTCGCTTACTATCGATTGTACTATATTTATAAAATTTAATTAGTTTTACATCTTCAAGTCGAATAGTGATTAAGATAAGAGGAATAAAACAAGGAGGTATAAAAAAAATGAAATGATATTCGTGATCACTGTTAATGAGTAATTATGGTTTATCGGAGAGAATGGAGAGAGGAATATAAATATAACGTGAGATGTAACTGAGTGTGATGTTCCTGCTTTGTGTACAAGCCGGTGCTTGAAGACGGGGGGGAACTCTAATCTAGATAAGTTAGTTATTAATTTTAACGATTTTACAAGTGACGGAGGAAAATTCATTGAGACGATGTACTGTTTTTTTTTGTTGCTCGTTGTGGGAGGGCAAGGCGGGATGTGGGTGAGTTAGAAAGGATATTTTTGATACTTTCATAAATGGAAGGGATGCCAGGATGCGTAATCATAGAGAAATTGGTGATAAGGACTTGTCATAAATGCTGTTGACGCTGTAGTAATAATAAAGGTTCTAATTTAACCTTCTTTTACTCGTTTTATTTTTGTTTGTTGGGTTGAAAATGAACGTGAATAAAAACATTAATAAAGTTTTCTGAGATATTGTATTGAAGTCATTTCATTTCTTGTTTTGAGGTAAATGTAGCACAGTATGAAATTTAAGGAAAATGCGAAAAATCGCTAGAGGTTGGGTTTATCCCACGACCTTGAGGTTTCCAGTCTGAGCCTTTACACACATCCACTCGGTGTCTGAGAAACTGTTACTTTTTGCTGAAAAATTTGCCATTTTTGCTTTTTCAATATACTTTCAATGAATATTTTTTCATTAAAAAAAACAATAGTTGTTTTTTTTGTATTACTTATTCTGCTGGCCTTTGTAATGAGAATAACAGATCACAGATTTGCGCCGTGAAATTTCAACCAAAAGACGATAGAAAAATTCGAAAGATGGCGTAAAAAATTTGTTCATTTTATAGAAAACGTATGAAGTGAGTTCAGGGTGATCTGAAGAGGATAAATAATTTTAAGGAATGTTTAAAAATTCGAGGTGGAAACGCCGCCATCTTGAAAGGCCCGTCCGGCAGAGGGAGGGGGTATCTAAGCAAGATGGTGGCGCCCACATCCATCAATCACCTCGTATTTTTAAACATTTCAGCTGACGTTCAGCTCATTCTATCGTTTCCAAAAAAAAAATTTTTCAGAGTTTTTCTCTTATTTTAGTAGTTTTCTTTTACTCCCAAGGCTTCTCGGAAGTAATTTCTATCAGAAAAATTCCAAGACAATAATTCTCACAGAAAAATGAATTCCATACTTTCTAAAATTGAAATAATAACTCCATTTATTTTTTTCAATTCAGATTCATGCAAGGCATTGAAATTCTAATCAATAAAAATATAGTCCAGAAAATACAAAATGTGTAAGAAAGTGGTTTATTATTCATAATACATCTCCTTCACTCCACCTCCCTCAAAAATTTATACTCAATACAAAGAAAAAAATATCCAGCTCAATCACTCGCTCTCGTGACTGAGCCCAACATCTCGTCACCATGATACACAACAAAAAATATATCTAGAACTGTTTATATATATATTTGTTTATCTAGGTATCTCATTACAAATATAAGTCAGTTGAATCGGTGTTATTCTTCAAATTCAGAGTCGAAAATAAAGTTGCACTTGATTAAATTCTCACGAAAAATCAGGAATAAAACCGAGAAAAATAAAGAGAATAATCATTATCAGCAGTAGAACGAATCGAGCCCAGAAAACATCAGATACAAATTATTCAAATAAAGAGGAACAAAAAAAAACATTTCAGAAATGTGGAAAATTGAGAATTGCACTCCCGTGCGTTTTTCTCTCTTTACTGTACCTCTGTCAATAAGTCTCTGGACACTTTTATCGAAACGTGAATTGAAATCAGAAGTAAAATCCTACTTTGAGTCAAATTAAAGATTTTCTTTTTGATTTTCGAGGGGAAAAAATTAAATAGAAAAACATTTGACACGATTGTACATCTTTTCTTCATAATCGAAAGTATTTTACTCAGGAAAAAAAGAGTAAAAAGTCGCAGTAGTTCGAAGAGAAGAGTTTGAATGGCTTGGGATGAGACAATTAGTCCGGCCTTTGATGAATATTTTCTGTAGAACAAAGTGAGATCTGCGAAAAAAAACGGCATCTCGAGTATTAAATTTAATAGAACAACCTAATACTTTCTCCAGGGAATGCTATTGAACTTTATTCCAATCAAATTTAAATACTATTTGTTTTTTGCATAGATTTTTGTAGAAAATTGATAGAAAAATTCAATAGATGTTGATGTTTGTTGACAATTTTTCTATAATTTTTCATACAATGTTTTATATTTTGTTGGGATTTTGTAATTTGAACAGAATCATTAAATTATAAAAACCAAAAATCCATTGATTTTTCTAATAGAATTTCTTCGAGAAAGTACTAGATTCTCCTCTTCTTATAAATTTAATAAAGAAATCCATCAAAAACTCATCCTAAATTATCCCTAAAATGAAAAAAAAATCCCATTTAACATCAGAAATTCGTCTCGATAAGACAGAAATAACAAAACTCTTCCCCTGAACCTTCAAGACTAGTCTATCATCTCCAGAATCTTCTCCAGAGAAAACAAAAAAAAATTGAAAAATCTCTATGGGAAGTCTCCGACACTCAGCACTTTTACCACTGAAATAAATCCTCTGGATGAATGGGAGAAAGACCTGATGATTATCATGGATG
This sequence comes from Diachasma alloeum, assembly GCF_001412515.2. NCBI lineage: Eukaryota > Metazoa > Arthropoda > Insecta > Hymenoptera > Braconidae > Diachasma > Diachasma alloeum. Next base: position 2,081,971 of record NW_021680376.1, read on the forward strand.
CTGGTTGAGGAGCAGTGCTCGTGCTGCCATCGCCAGCATCTTCATACTCTTCGATGTGCGATGATTTGGATTTGCAGTGACGAAGGAAGCTAGCTGGGTCTGGAGGGTCATCAAGACAGTGCCCATGTGTTCACGAGTCACTGGGTCTGTTGGGTCGAGATTCAGGATTGCCTCCTCAAGCCATCTAGATGAAAAATGAAAGAAATTTAATGAATTCATGATGATAACATGAATCAATTACAGAACGATGAATAAAAGATTTGAGTTAATTTTAATTGAACTTTAATTTAAGGTTCTAGTTGTATTTTTTGTGGAGAATTATTTTTTATAATAGATATTCGATGGAAAAAAATCTTTTTTGATTTTTCTGGGCGAACTATTCGATGTTTTTCCTTCATCTTTCATCAGCTGAAATCGTCAATTGAGTCCTGCATCATGCAGAAGTTTTGAAAAATTATGAATGAATAATCATAAAAAAGTAGAAGAAATTCTTAATTTTTTCAAAGAGCATTTTCAATTTATATTCTGAATAAGTTGAATAACGTCTCAATCCTCAACTCCGCAATAATTTCTCTCCCATCAACTCACTTATGCTTGAGCTCCGTACGATGTCCAAGATCAGCACTCAACTGCTGTACCAAGGACAGTATCACAGGTTGTTGGAGTAAGCATCTAGAATTTGGTCCAGGTCCCCCCGAAGCGGGGAACACCCTGGCAGGTTCAGTCTTTTCACAAACGTAAACAACGAGCCCCAGGTCACTGGCACTGAGAGCCTGCTGGAAAGCAGCATTCAACTGTCCCCTCTGGAGGAGGGACATGACCCTGGCCTGTGCATCAGCAGGACTGCTGACAGTGATGCCAGGAGTGGTGGCCCTCGACCTCGCTTGAATGTCGATCAGCTGCTGTCCCAAATTATCTCTAACAGACTCCTTCACAGACCTGAGAATAACAATTTTCCAATTAGTGTCAATGAAAAATCAACTCATTTCTCTCATCATTTCATTTTTAATCCACATTATTCTCACGAATTTGTTATTAAAAATTTCGAGGAAATAATTCATACAGAAAAATCAAAATATATCGATTTTTTCTATTAAAATATTATTCTTCATAGCATAGTTCAAAGAGCAAATCCAACTGAAATCCAATTTAAATTGACTGAATAATTAAACGAATAAAAAATAGATAAATGAATAAATCACTTCAGTAGTTCAAGAATTGACTCATCTCATTGTTTAATAAAAAAAAAAATAATCAAATTTATATAATTCTCCATAAAAAATGCAAATAGAAATTGAAACTAAAGTTTAATCAAAATTTCCGAAATAATTAAACAAATAAAAAATAAATGAATAAATGACTTTATTATTATTTTTAATTCAATAATTGATTCATCTCATTATTTAATACAATAGATTAAACAATTAAATTTAAATGATTCTCCATAAAAAAAGTGCAAATATAAATTGAAAACAAAGTCCAATTGAAATTGAATCATCTCTTTTCACTATTATTCTTTGATTAATTTGTTATCATCAGACCTGAGAATTCCATCCTGCAGATTTCCAAGTCCCTTGGTCATCTCGTTCCTCAACTCCTCCCTGACTAGGTTGGAGAGGGCTTCACTCTGCTGTTCGTTCCTCCTCTGGCACGCCTTCTCAACTATCTGCTCAATGTGCTGGAGATACTCTCTGGTACCTTTGGCAAAGGCATCCTGGATCTGTCTGAACATTGAGTGACAGGCTTTCTCGATTCCTGGTAATAAGAGAGTCGAAAAGGCCTCTTTGAAGGCATTGTCCAGTGCTGGTTTTGCTGAACTGCAGACTGCGAGGCTGATTATGTCTCTCATGTGGGCACCACCAATCAACTGTGAATAAATAAATTATAGAGTTATGATGATAATTTATTATGAAGAAAGTTAATAGTTGAAACAGTTAAAAATGTATTGAAATTTTATCAAAAATTACATCGTTTTGCCAAGAGATGTTATAAAGAAATAAAAATCGATTGACTTTTTTCCATTAAATATTTTTCAGGAGAATTTCTTTGACAGAACAGCTACCTTTAATTTTTTACTGTTGTAAATTTGGATTTAATCCAAGATAAATGTTTTTTTAAATTTTCAAATCAGGTGGATAATTATTCAAACAAATTATTCAAATAAATAAATAAATAAAACGAATGAACGAATGAATGAAACGAATACAACGACCAAAATATAAATAAACAAATACGTAAATGAATAAACGAAACGAACGAACGAATGAACTGAACCCTAAACTCCTCCGCAAAACCCACCTGCGTGAGATTATCCTTCAGGAGCTCATCCACCCTCGTCACATCGTTCCTCATCTGACTGGTCAACGGTGCCACCACCTCTCCCACGACCCTGGGCAGCGTGGCCTCAATATTCTTCTTCAAAGCCCCCTCGACAGTCCCCAGAAGTTCATTCTGCCTAGCCAAACTCGAGTACAAGCTCTGCTCGACAGTAGCCAATTGCTGCTGAGTAGCCCTTGCAAGAGCCGACTCCACCCTAGCTGAAACCGGAGTGTCCTGCCTGAGCGTAGTCACCTCCCCCCTAATCTCATTGAGCTCTCGCCTCTGGTCCTGCAGCACCTGAACAATTCCATCCAGCTTTGATGACAGTGCTGTCACCGCATTCTGAGTGGCAGCAATAATCTCCAGGGACTTGTCATCACTCTTTTTGCCCTCCTCAGCCTCCTGAGGATTCAGATGAACGTCCTTCAGCAGAACCATGGGAATGTTGGACCAGTTACCCTCGCTCTTCATGTTGTCTTCGATCTCCTTGATCTCCTCCTCCTCCTCGTCATCCTCGTCGGGCTCAGCAAGAGAGAGGATCTCCCTGACCTCTCGTGAGGGACTGCTGCCCCCACTGGGAGGTGCCTGTTCAATCTCACTGGTGGCCAGAGGTGCCTCCTGTATGTTCAGGGCTTGAACAGCTTGAGAGAGGGATGGAGAGGCTGACAGGACATTCCCCAGTTCAGGTGACGTCGAGCTCGAGATGTTCTCCTTCTTCGCTGGTGAGCTGAAGGCGTCAGGGGTCATCAGATTGAGACTCGCTGAGTGATTGGCTTCAATTGTTGCTGTCACCGACTCCTCCCCATTCTCCTCAGCAATGCCATTCTGCTCGTGACGAATGTGCTGGAGGTCCTCAGCATAATCCAGGGAGTCGTGGGTCAGTGTGTCCATCAGGCAGGCGTTGGAGATGAGTTTGGCTGGTTGGAAGGCTATGTGACACTCCTGCAGGGACTTTGGCTGCACCAGGTACATCCTGATGACCAGCTGATCCTCACTCTCGTCGTCGCAGGGACTGAGGTCCTCCAGGGACTCACCTGTCGGTCGTACCTTCCTCATTCCAGCGTCGACAATGGCGAAACTCAGGATTGAGTAGGGCAGGAGGAACTCGGATATACTGGCTACACATGCCACTGAGTCTGTCGTGTCCTTGGAGAGGCTGAGGATGTAGAGGGCTTTGTTCGCTATGTCGGACATCAGGAGGAAGCCCGAGGCCAGGTCGAGACCTGCTTTGAGGACTGGGGTCTTCCCCGAGGTCGGGGAGGGCTGGAATTTTATGGTCTGCAGGCACACCCACTTCTCGCATGACCAAATCTTCAGTTCACTGTTGTTGTCGCAACCGGTGACAGCGAAGCGCCAAAACTGCGCGTCCGCCTGACAGTTCTTGTGGTCGTCCAGGAAGTAGAGGGAGGAGATGGAGCGACCCTCGTGGGGCTGCCACATGTGCAGGCAACTCGGGGTCTCTAGGGTACTTCCGATGAGGTTCACCTGGGGGTATTGAATTTTTTTTAAATTTCATTTAAGGGTGTTCTACACCCTTTCTGCCAAAATTCACGTTTTTTAAATTTTTCTGGCAAACTTATGATGGAATTGACGTGAAAAAATATAACGTTTTTGCGTTTTGTCATTATTTAATGACTGACGAAATTTTAAGGTGGTGCGAACATTTTCCTGCGTTTTCTCTAAACTTTTAAAAAGAATCACAAAACTGTAGAAAAAACGCATGAAAACTATTGCACCACTACGCTACTTCGTGAGCCATTAAAGAATGACAAACCACAAAATCGTTATATTTTTTCACGTCACTCCCATCGATAATTTGACAGAAAAATGAAAACAACGTCAATTTTGGCTAAAAGGGTGTCGAACATCGTTAAGTCCGGGTGTACTATCTTTCGAATGTTATCCCGATGTATTTTTTTCATCTTTCGTCATCTGAAATTGTCAGAAAAGTAGAAGAAATTCTTTATTTTTTCAAAGAGAATTTTTAATTTATATTCTAAATAAGTTGAATAACGAGAAATTGAAAAATGTATCTGATTTACGGTGACAAATGGCGGCCTGTCACCCAATATCATCCAGGGGGACGACTGATTTCGTAAATCTTTTCCCCACACTGCACAGAGACATTTATTACGGAAAAGGCTCTTTGAAAAAAGTTGTGGTATTTTGGAGAATTTTTTAATCACAATTTTATCACATAAAAATGGCAGATGACTACATACTACTGTTTTGAAAATTGAGATAGCTAGCTGTGACTTCCCATGAGGGTTAGTGTTCTGTTATCCACCATGGAAAATGACAGCTAATAGATAATTTGCCACTGAATCTCAATTAAAAACGCTCTTTGCAAAAGTTCAGAATTTTTTCGATTTTTTACCATTCTATCATAATTTTTGGGAATTTCTACATGATGTACCACTCAATTGACAATTTTGGATTACGAAAGATAAAAAAAATCCAGATAACATTCGAAAAATAGTTCCTCCGGGCCTTAAAGCGTTAATTTCTCAAATGTTTTCATCGCAATATTTCTCACAAACTCGGCATCGAAAAAATCTCACCTGAAAGAATTTGACTTCCCCATCGAGTCCAGCAGTAGCAATGGCGGTGCCATCAGGGCTGAGAATGGCTTCCACAATAGTCCCCTTGTGCTTGCAAATTTCCGTGAAGCCCCCACAGTTGGAGACATTGGGATCGCTGAGATTGAGAGGTCCAGACCCGAGTTGTGTGAAGACATTGTCGACAGACCAGAGCTCAGCGGATGCCCCCCTAGTCACGATGAGGAGTTTGGAGGCGTCGTCGCTCTCCGAGGTGTCGTCCTCTGGGATGTAGGGGCACCAGATGACCCTGTGGGTCGTCGGTGACGTGTCCTCGGCGACGATGTGCAGCTGGAGATTGCAGACGAGTTGAGTCGCCGAGGAGACGATCGTGTGGACAAAGACGCTGCCCACATAGTCGACACAAGCCAGAATGGCGTTGGTCGCGTGGGCAAATGCCAGGTCCTGGATCGCTCCCTGCATTCCTCGGAGGAGGGCCCTCTGCTCCAGGTCCTTGTAGACCACTCTGACCACTCCAGCTCCACTCCCTGATTTTATACCGTACGCCAGGTACTTCCCCGACATGTGGACTGCCAGAAGCTGACCTGTGTAGAAGTGGGGCTCCCAGGTGAAGTCCACTATGTTCTTTAGTTTCACCTTGGAGCTGCCGTGGTCGTGACCGCCTGGGGAGGGAATCACTGTCACGTCTGTTGAGTATATCTCCACTGAGTGCTGATCCTCGGTTCCGTGAAATTCACTGGGGATTTTAGGATTTTCATTGGTTATTTGAGACTAAAATCACCGTCATTTCGGGTATTATTTTCCTCATCCCAAGCCCAATGAATTATCACCCCCCCGAGCAACTCAAATTGATTGTTTATAAATTATTTATAGAAAATGCTTCTAATTTTCAAAAATTGCTGTGTTAAATTACTTCATCAATCTTCCTCCAAAAGTAAACTTTCTAGTTCTTTTTCAGATTTTGAAAATGTTTTTTAACATTTAGACTTTAATAATTGCAGACTTTAAATAATCAAATCATTGAAAAATAAGTAATTGTAGGAGAAAATCCAATTCTAGGAGTTCGTATACACCCTCACCGCCCCTGAAATCAAAACAAGTGGCTTTTCCACCTGTTTCAGAAGGCGTTTTCCACTGGAAATGATCTGCCCTCCAAAAAAAATTCACCATTTCCCCCTGAAATCCCCAGTCCCCAAGATTAATCCCCAATCAACAAAATTAAAACCAACCCACAACGTCGAACAGAATAATTTGTTGAAACCGTCTATTTTTGGATTTTCAAGAGCTGGATGAGACTAAAATCACCGCCATTTCGGGTATTATTTTCATCATCCCAAGCCCGATGAATTATCACCCCCTCGAGTAACTCAAATTGATTGTTTATAAATTATTTATAGAAAATGCTTGTAATTTTAAAAAATTGCAGTGTTAAATTACTTCATCAATCTTCCTCCAAAAGTAAACTTTCTAGTTCTTTTTCAGATTTTGAAAATGTTTTTTAACATTTAGACTTTAATAATTGCAGACTTTAAATAATCAAATCATTGAAAAATAAGTAATTGTAGGAGAAAATCCAATTCTAAGAGTTCGTATACACCCTCACCGCCCCTGAAATCAAAACAAGTGGCTTTTCCACCTGTTTCAGAAGGCGTTTTCCACTGGAAATGATCTGCCCTCCAAAAAAAATTCACCATTTCCCCCTGAAATCCCCAGTCCCCAAGATTAATCCCCAATCAACAAAATTAAAACCAACTCACAACGTCGAACAGAATAATTTGTTGAAACTGTCTATTTTTGGATTTTCAAGAGCTGGATGAGACTAAAATCACCGCCATTTCGGGTATTATTTTCATCATCCCAAGCCCAATGAATTATCACCCCCTCGAGTAACTCAGTGGCTGTGCGAATATCGCATGATGCAACGAATGATTCATTTTCTCCGAATCATTATCTAACCGTTCGGCCACATAATTTTGATAATTCTTTGTTGCAAAAACTGGTGACGGTTCCCCGAACCCGAGGGGGACGCAATCCTCAGGTTATCGTGTTGAACACCTCGAGAGGTACTTACACTGTCTGCTGAAAGGGCCTCAGGCCCTCTTCCCCCGTCTTGATCATCCTGACGACAATTAACGCCTCAAATACCGAAATTCAGGGATTTACAGACACTTTGTTACAGGTATTTTTCAGTGAAAAGGGATTCTAACCTAAGTGCCGGTGGCACGCCTGACGCGACTGTACATTCAGACGAGCGCCCACGGACTGACACGAATCACGATTCACGAATGCCTTGCGAATTCAATGATGCAGAGAGATGTAAAATGACTGTCATTTTTTAGATCGCGTCATATGACCAAAAAATGACAAATTGTTGACAAATTGTTGTCAAACCATCTATATAGTTGCATAATGACGGTCATAACTAATTTCCAATTTGTGACGGTCATGAATAAAACAAAATAGTTTCATCTATAGATGGAAAAAAACGTGATTTCCATTTCAAAATGCGGATTAGGCCAATACAAAAGGAATTCAACTGAAAATTGACCGAGAAAAAAATAAAGTTTCATCTATATTGATGAAAAATGACTGTCATTTTTTCTTGACAAGTTGTGACGGTCACAGAAGGGGGAGGGGGAATCGTGACAGCCGTCAATGACGGTCACATGACCGTCATGTGACGGGTGATGTGACGCATTTGCATCTCTAGATGCAGCGGATATGTCTCCTAATGAAGCCGACGCACCTCTCGCTTCGGAATAAATCCCCAATTTTTGGTTCTAATCATTCATTGGGGGGGGGGG
>NW_021680376.1:2089752-2093946 GCF_001412515.2 Diachasma alloeum
GGGGGGGGGGGGGGTGCGATCACTAATCGGAGGGAGTCGAGGGTTTTTGGGGGACGTCCGGGAATGGAAAAAATGTAAATAATAAGGCTTGGGCCGCCGCGATGACCGCTACATTCCCCCACCTGCGGTATTTTTGCGGGGCTCACTCGCGATTGGAGGAGGGAAATTCAACGCACTCTTGTGACTGCAGAAATTTTGTAGACAAAGAACAGGGGTCGAAATATTGGGTTCAATTTTTATCATTTGGACATAATAGATTCCTTCACGTCGAATCAGCTAATAATTAATCAATTTCGAATCATCAATAACGAAATCTAACGCATTCTCATGGCTGCCAATATTTTTTAAAAATTTAAAAATTTAATAAATTTTTGAAATTGTATTAAATTTTAAATTGTATTAAATTACAATTTAAAAAATTTAGTAAATTTTAAAAAATCAATTAAAAAACCTAGCGAATTCACTAGACAATTCTGTTGGATCTCATGGCTGCAGATATTTTTAAAAATGTTAAAATTTAATAAATTTTTTAAATTGTATTACATTACAATTTTTAAAAATTATTAAATTTTAGAAAATCAATAAAAAAACCTAGCGAATTCGCTAGACAATTCTGTTGGATTTTTACAGAATTTTGTAACAGACACGATCTATAGAAAAAGTTATGTTGAGATATTTTCTATAGAATTTCCTCGGCTACAATTTTCCGAGTTTTTGGCTCCGAATGGAATCGTTGTAAACGTTGAAATTTAAGTGTTGGATTTTTTGTGTTATGTAACGAAGTTTTTCTTCATTTGTTCGCTAATGAATGGATGGAATTGAATCTTTTTCTATCAAACGTAGGTATTGTTGAGCCCTATCAACCGCTATTATCAAAATTTAATTGATCGTTTAGTTTTCGAATTTCTTCGAAAATCGGTTGTCCCACGATAACTAACTTTCAACAGAATAGGCCAAAAAGTAATTGAAAGTTCAATAGAAATCCAATGGAATTGTTTAACGAATTCGCTGGATTTTTCTATGAATTTTTTTCATAGGAATGGATTAAATTGTTATTGACAATAAAATGATAACTCTAATCCAATATTTGATATCATCGAAAGGATTATCCCTCAAGAAAATAAGAAAAACCGATTTTCACGTTTCATCACTTTAACATGGGGCGGGCGAGTTCCAAATTCAAGGTCACGGGCGAGGTAAACCTTCGGGAAGGGGAGACTGGGGAAATGGTAAACAACTGGTGCGAGCGGTTAATCATCCACATTAACATTTCCTCAATCGATGTTCAGTTATGAATTTATGAAGATCGTGATTCAGGAGAAATGACCCGTGAAACAGTTTCATAGAAAAACCTAGTAATTTGGGAAACAAATTTGTTAGATTTCTGTTGAATTTTCTATCGACAATTCCATTAGTTTTTGCTGATTCTATTGAAGAAGTCCGCAGCTCTACTGCTATATCCAGCAGAAAATATTCAATTTTCTAGAGAATTTTCTATGGAATATTTTTTGTATTGAAATTCCTCGACATGAATTTTCCAAAATCTTTCTCTATTTTTCTTCCTCATTCATTGAAACGACTCAAACAAAAAAATAATAATTTGAGTAGAAAATATCTCAATGAAAAAAGTTGTAGAGAAAAATAGAATTCTATCAATTTTTTTTGTAGAACATTTTTCATTGAACATTGCGCCTGAAAAAATACAAATAAGCAGTAGAATTTTTCAATAGAATCGGCTAAAAACAAATAAAAAATTCAATAGAAATTCAATAGATTTTTTAGCGAATTGGATACTATAAAACTTTTTCTATCGGAACGTTTTCTACTAGAATTCCTCGACATGAATTTCCTAAAATTTTCCTCTTCTATTTTTATTTTTTTATCATTAAATAAAAACAAATAAAAAATAAAAAATTTGAGCCGCGGAATTTCTCTATTCAAAATATCTCAATACAATAAGTTATATAGAAAAATCATATAGAAAAATCGTATAGAAAAATCGAATTCTATAAATTTTTTCTGTAGAACACGTTTCATTGACCATTTCTACTGACAAAAGTACAGATAAGCAACCGAATTTTCTAATGAGTCACGTTTTTCACCGAAAAGTCAAAGAGTTATAAAATCACACGAACGCAAATTAAACTTTTCCCTTTCCACCTCACCTTCGCCTATTGATTCCTTTAATTCCGGTGAAAATCGGGAATTGCGTGAGATGCTATCGACAGTACGAAAACAAATTTTCGAGTCAGTTTGTCGTTGACCACAGCTCCCAACAGTCAACCCCAATTGTTTACATCCCAGAGAACTTCTCACCCATGTAAGTGCCTTTTCAATTTCCTCGTCAATGATTAACTCGCATCATCCAACATCACCTCAACATTTTCTTTGACTAATTTTTAGAATAGTCTGTTCTTCGAATAATTTTTTCATCGATTGTCTGATCCGTGAGGGATTTATCCACTCGTATTATTCTCGCCCCGTTACAAAGACTCCAACCGATGAAAAACAAACATTCTTGAATTTCCAATATCTGCTGATCCGATGATGCAGTTTGAATAATTCGGGGCTCATTTCAAAGCTTAAAAAAACATTTTGAATATGGAACAAAATTTTTTCGATTTTATTCAGTCAATCTCGAGCTATTGCAGATCAAAGACAGTTCATTTTGCCCCTCATTCCTACTTCAGTGTCTCATGAGCTCTCAGTCTCATCTTTGAACATTGAAACGTCAATTTTGAATTTATTTAAATCATAAAATCACGAATTTACTTAAATCATTCATATAAAATCGAAATAATCTCAAGGGAATTGAAATTATTCCGTTGAATGATCGAACCAAAAATAATGAGTTGAAAGATGGAAAATAAAGATGATTCGACGCCGAAAGAAATTCCCCATAACTGAAAATTATTATCACCATGAGAGAAACACGATGCAAATCTCTCTGGGAGTCCCGATAAATAAAATAAAAATGAATAAAATAAAATAGAGACGGAAGAAATTGGGCAGATCAGGAATTGTGATTTAATGGGGCATTCTCTCGCGTCTGTTTACATGCGTGACCTTCAGAAGTCTTTGACAACAATAATGGCGCTATCGTTGGCAATTGCCCTGGCGGGTTTCAGAGTGAACGACTACGGCACACTTGTGTCACATTTAACGGGTCACGATGCACGTGAAGGCAGACCATCGTCCCCCAGCAGTAGGAGCGAATCCAGCGGTGTCAGCAGCTTCGCACCCTCCACGATTCACACCACCGCTCCATCCTCGCCGTTTTCTTCGAGGCCGGAGACTCCGAATGACGATTCCAGTGTTATCAGTTACAAAGTAATTGGGTTCTCACTTCAATAGAATCGGCGCAAAAAAACAATTAGTCCACACGCAATACCCCCTTCCCGTGTGCACTTCTAGTGTGGTAAGGTTTTGAGGTGTTTTCTTATGTTTTCGGGTATGAGAAATCCGAATCCGGTGGTATTTTTCATGTAAGTGCGTGCAATTAATAATTATAAACAAATTAAGTGGTTTTTTTGATGATTTTTTTTTTATGGGAAACATTGGCAAATAGAAGAAAANGTAGCAAAGATATCAGACAAGATATGAATGTTTTTTTGGGCTCAAATGAAAGAGCGGGTCGAGAAATGACGTCCTAGAGCCTCTAAACATGACAAACGAACGCCCACCTGACATTTTTAATACACTCACACCATGAATTTCAAGTGAATACTGCACAAAGAATCAATGTCATCCAGAATTTATTTCTCGTCAATAACTTATGATTATAAATTTCCTGTCACCGACTGATAGAACTCAATAGTTAATTAGTTAATTCAATACTCCGGCCCGAAGAGACTCTGAAAAAAATCACGTATTTAAATGTGACAAACATTCTCTTACGAGGATCGGAGGAAGACTGATTTATCCGAGTATTTTCTAAACGTCAGTTGACTAAAACAAGAAGAAACAAGAATATTTTTGCAGCTGTCCCTCCGAATTTTCGTGGAATTAAAAATTCGCAGAAATAATCCAAATAAATATCTCTCATACTTGGAGTATTAGTGTTTTGTGTGTTTTTGTTTTCCTTTCTATGTACCAATACATGAGTAGAGGTCGTTTTATCTGAGAAAAATGACGGATTGATGAGCATTCAGAGGACGTCGAGCGTCCCACCCATCTTCGCGCGTCGCGCATCCT
>NW_021680376.1:2094071-2138702 GCF_001412515.2 Diachasma alloeum
AAAAAAAAAATCATCAAAAAAACCACTTAATTTGTTTATAACTATTAATTGCACGCACTTACATAAAAAATACCACCGGATTCGGATTTCTCATACCCGAAAACATAAGAAAACACCTCAAAACCTTACCGCACTAGAAGTGCACACGGGAAGGGGGTATTGCGTGTGGACTAAATAGAATTCTTAGAGAATTTTAGAAGGAATTCTATTGACGGCTTATGAGGTTTCAATAGAATATTTCTATGATAATTCTATGAGAATTCCATTGGAATTCTATAAGAATTCAAGTGAAAAGTTGTATTTGTTTTTCGGGCAAATTCCATAAAAAATTATGAAATCTTGAGAAAGTTAACAAATTTATGTCTAAGAATTTCTATAGAAAAATTAAAATTCATTGACCGTTTTGTAGGAAATGTCTGTAAAAAATTATCACAATCTAGTTGCATAACGTCAACAGAATCGGCGCAGAAAAACAATCGAATTCTTCCTAAAATTCTCTAAGAATTCTATGGACGGCTTATGCGGTTCCAATAGAATATTTCTATGATAATTCTATAAGAATTCCATTGGAATTCTATAAGAATTCAAGTGAAAAGTTGTATTTGTTTTTCGGGCAAATTCCATAAAAAATTATGAAATCTTGAGAAAGTTAACAAATTTATGTCTACGAAATATCTGTAAAAATTATCACAATCAAGTTGCATAAAATTCAATAGAATTAACGCGAAAAGACAATAGAATTTCAGGAGGAATTCTGTTAATGGCTTATGAGGTTCCAGTAGAATATTTCTATGATAACTCTATAAGAATTCCATTGGAATTCTATAAGAATTCAAGTGAAAAGTTCTATTTGTTTTTCGGGCAAATTCCATTAAGAATTATGAAATCTTGAGAAAGTTGAAAAATTTATGCCCAAGAATTTCTATAGAAAAATTAAAATTCATTGACTTTTTCCTAGGAAATATCTGTAAAAATTATCACAATCAAGTTGCATAAACTTCAATAGAATTAGCGCAAAAAGACAATAGAATTCTTATAGAAATTCAGTAGGAATTCAATACAATTCTTATGGAGATCCAATAGAATATTTCTATTATAAATATAAGAATTCTATCAGAATTCAATTGAAGAATTCCGTTTGTTTCTTGCCCAAATTGGAGTAAAAACTATGAAACCTCGAAAAAATAGTGCCTAAAAAAATAGTGCCCTAAAAATACAAAAGAAAAAAATGAAAACTAAATTTATTCTCTGATTCCCCTTTTTACAAGAAGATATTTCGTGAAAATTACTAGTAATTTTTTTATTCCGTTACTAATTTCACGAACATTATCCTTACCATTTTTCTTCTTTCCTCCAAAGTTACCTAAATTCACATCACCGAAGATGTCAGCAATCGGGACTGGCAGACGGAAGCAAAAGAAGAAGACTCTGGACAGAAAGCCGCGAGGTCAATGGATCTCGTCGTCGGAAGATGAGAACGAGAAGAGGGACATCCTTGACCTCATGACTAACATCAAGAATTCAGGCTGGAATGTGACACATCCCGACGTGTACAAGAGAAGCGTTCGGAGTTTCATGGAGAACAGGTCCGTTTACTTCCGACTGAGTGAGGATGCACTCACAGAAGATTATCCAGTCGTAAGTGATAACTTTATTTTCACTATAAAATGAAATAGAACATATTATATTAATACTACATTATATTTTTCATTACAAATGAAAAAAAATCTTTCGAAATTTTTCTATTTATTTCAAAAACATTTTTATCGGAAAGTAATTAAACTAATTAATTAAAATCATGGGTTCATTTCAATGCCAGGAAGATGAGAATTCCAGAAATTTAAATTATTTAAATTATTCATTTAGAATTATTTCGGCAAAATAAAATTCAGATAACGCTAATAATTAATTGTTATCGAATTTCTCTCACATATAATTCGCAAATAAAAGAAAAAAATTGTGAATGAATGAATTCAATCATTTATTTAATTACTTAATTATTTATTTCTTCGTAAATATGAATAAATAAATAATTAATTCTGAAATTTGATGATTGAAAATAATCTGGAAATCGGGAAAAATTAAATTTGCTGTTTCTATGAATTCTGTGCATTTTTTAATTTCAGAGAGAATGCAAACAGTGCAATTTTCGTGAGCCCTCGCCATACTTATGCAGATGAATTTTGTAATTTCACTCCGTCGACGACAAACTACAGATTATCAAGGAAAGCGGCAGCCGGTCAATTAAACGGAAATTGAGAATGATACAAAATTAAAGATAAGAGGAAATGCAAAGACGATGATGTTGATAATACATCGAACAATGTGATAATAACGCAGACATTTAGTGTTCACGTATGAAAAAATTACATGGAAAAACCTAGTGAATTCCTTAGACTAATTCTATTGGATTTCTAGTAGTTTTTGGCCGATTCTATCCAAATGTTCAACGGAATTAGATTTTTCTGTACAACGTATTCTATTGAGATATTTTCTGTAAAATTTCCTCGGCTGAATTTTTCCAAGTTTTTTTGTTTGATTTTCTTGATGAAAAGAAAAGCAAAAATAGAATGAAAAAAATTGGAAATTTTGAGCCGAAGAAATTCTACGGAAAATATCTGTAGAATAAGTTGTAAAGAAAAATTTAATTCTGTAGAGTAGTTTCTATTAAACGTTTTAACGGAATCGGCCAAAAACTGATGGAAAGTTCAATAGAAATCCAGTAGAATTCCAGCGAATTCGCTAGATTTTTCTATTAAATTTTTTCGTGCGTGCAGTTTTCGGTTGATGTGCTTGTTCAATCCACTAATACTATTTTTATTACTACCTGAAGAAACTAAAACTATCCGAGATTTTCCGTATACCGGTTACGGGCTGCAGAATATTAGAATGCTAGATTAGGAAATGTTGGATTAGGTTGTGATGATTCCACTGTATTTTATGAAACGGCTGATCATTGTATGTTACATTTACCTATTCAAATGTAGCGTCATTTCTTATACCTAACGAGTACAAATATGTGACTTTTGTCGTTTGACCATTGTTTATCGATCTTAATAAACAATTTTTTTATTGTATTGGGAATATGAAATTTGAGTTGTACATTATTTTCTCCGGATTACACTCGGGAATTTCGATAACAAAATTATATTGGATTTCTATTGAAAATTTAGTTTTGGGCCGATTGAATTGAAGAATTTTGTCTTTTATTCAAGTTTTCAATTTCGTGAATTTATTCATGAATATTGACTTCACTAATCTTTATTCATTGACACCAATGAAGATTCAATTTTTCATACAAACTCGAAATAGTTGATATTTTTCCAAAAATCGATTTTCCAACGATCACTTGGGGTAAAACGGACACTTTTGACTTTTTTAAAAATGTTAATGAGGGGTTGAAATGTTCATAAAATTTAATAATTTTTTTTCTCATTACAAAGAACAATTCTTTCCCTTTGTGGCGAGCCTAAACTGAACTCTATTAACAAATTTGTTTCTGAGTTATGAATAGGGGATGTTGGGGTAAAACGGACACTTTTGACTTTTTTTAAAATGTTAATGAGAGGTTGAAATGTTCATAAAATTTAATAATTTTTTTTTTCTTATTAGAAAGAACAATTCTTTCCCTTTGTGACGAGCCTAAACTAAACTCAATTGATAAATTTGTTTCTGAGTTATGAATAGGGGATGTTGGGGACACTTTTGACTTTTTTTAAATGTTAATGAGAGGTTGAAATGTTCATAAAATTTAATATTTTTTTTCCTCATTACAAAGAACAATTCTTTCCCTTTGTGGCGAGCCAAGACTGAACTCAATTGATAAATTTGTTTCTGAGTTATAAATAGGGAATGTTGGGGTAAAACGGACACTTTTGACTTTTTTTTAAATGTTAATGAGGGGTTGAAATGTTCATAAAATTTAATATTTTTTTTCCTCATTACAAAGAACAATTCTTTCCCTTTGTGGCGAGCCTAAACTGAGTTCAATTGACAAATTTGTTTCTGAGTTATGAATAATTCAAAAAAGTCTAAAGTGTCCGTTTTACCCCGCCCGCCCCTAAATATAAAAAATAAAAGCGAAAAATTCAAAAAAACCGTAGCGACACCAGCGCCCCAATCCACCACCCAATAAACTGTCACATTCCCAGTCATTCCCAAAAAAACATCTGTTGATTCAGTAAACCTCTCGCTGAAAAATCTCAACCGAACTTTATTACCAAAAACACGTAAAGAATACTCTCCAACAGTATTTCTCCACCAACAACCGCGGAATTCTCCCAAACCCCCATAAGCAATGAAAAACCGTGGGACACATAACCCCCAGTGACAACTGAGTGCTCCGTAAACACTGGAGGAAACAATTCAAACCAAATATTGAAATAAATTATCGAAAATAAAAAGAATGAATAATTGCTAATTGAAGACTACCAACTCCCAAAAAGGCAACAATTAACAGTATTTAATAACAAAATAATGAATATTACTGACGAGAAGTTGAAGTTTTCGCGTTGAAAAAAATCTGAATTAATTCGGTGATCCCAAAACCCCAAAAGTCCTGAAAAAAAATCGACGAATAATTGATGAATAATGGATGTGAGTACATTGTTCCGAGCATGTGTGAAGACAGTGAGCCTCCGGAAGGAGGCTTTCTCGGAGGAGATTCCCAGGCCGTCGTCCCGAAGACAAAAGCAAGAGTCGTTGTTCCGAGCGAAGACGAAGTCCCTCGTAGCGCAAATCTCGCAGCTGCAGGAGTTTTTGCTGGAGAACAGAGCAGCTTACCTGAACCTATCGAGGCACTTGGCCCTGAGTAACGGTATGACGGACGCAGAGCGAGACGAGATAGACAGCGGGGCGCAGGGGATAATGACGACGTGCTCTGGCCTGATAAAAGACCTGGAGCGAGAGACGGCGCAGATGGAGATGAGCCACCAGAACCGCGAGCACCGGCTGACGATGCTGGACCTGATAAAGCACTACCTGGAGAAGGTCTGCAAGATCTACTCGGAGCAGAGGGCGATCCGCTACAAGAAGATGATGGAGTTGAAGAAGCTGTCGAAGCTGGAGCTGGAGACGACCTCCGAGGGCCTGCTGCAGCCCCAGAGGAAGGAAGTGGAGGCTGAGAAGAGGGACACCTCACCCTCCGCAGGGTCGAGTCCCCTGAAGGTCCAGGAGATGAATGGAGACGTGTCTCCGATGGCCTACGAGGAGGAGCCCTCCGCCGAGGACATCCAGATGTTCGAGTCTGAGAATGAACAGCTGTACAACGAGCTCAACACCATCACTGAGGAGGTCAGACTCATCGAGAGCAAGGTCGTACACATTGCTGAACTCCAGGAGATCTTCACTGAGAAGGTGCTCCAGCAGGACAGGGACCTCGATAAACTCGTGACAACCGTTGTGGGATCCACTGAGAATGTCAAGGATGCTAACGAACAGATTCGACAGGCCATCCAGAGGAATGCCGGACTCAGAGTCTGGATTCTATTCTTTCTGCTCGTCATGTCGTTTTCGTTGTTGTTTTTGGATTGGTATAATCCTTGAGGAAGATTGTTTTCTTGTATTTTGTAGGGCGAGGGGATGTTTTGTAATTTAGGATAATAAAGATACGTTTGTCTTTAATGTCATCGTCTTCATTGAGCAAATGTTAATTGACCTTGCGGTCACGGGAGGAGGTGAATCAACGGAAAGTAATTTTTCAACTCAAATGAGCCAACGTTTCGGCCCATTCTGTGGGTCTTCAGGGCTTGTTTATTTTACATCAAAGGTAGTGAATCAAAAATGTCAGTTGGCACAGTACGGTGATGTTCCAAGAAACAGCTATACTATTGGTAAGAAAACTTTGTCAGAGGATAAAGGAGGAATTATGAGTGATGAATAAAATGGAACAGCGTCAGTGAACTTTTGTGGGAGCAAAAAGAAGTCATTGTACGCGAGTCTAAAGGGACTGGAGTCCTCAAACGTCTGACTACATCGATGGATAAATTCAGAAGTGATAGGTCTTCTGGGATCCATTGAGGAAGCAGTGATGGCCAATAATATTAGATTTCGACAGTGTTAAGAAGGATTATCTCCTTATATTGTTCAAAGTTCAACTATATTTAATAAATTTAAAATATAAAATTTAACGAGCTAATTCTAAATTTAGGCACCTGATTTTCGATTATTCAAATAATCGTCAATCTTCCTACCTAAATTATTAGTTGATAGATTATTTCAAAATTTAAATGTACAAATTGATGTTTAATGTAATATTTAAAATTTCAAGATTTATGATAAAAATTGACTTCACAATTTAACGGTAATTATGATTGATGAATATGACTATAACTGTGAGGAAGATTGTTTCGTTGTATTTTTCAGGGAGAGGTCGTTTCATAATTGACGAGAATAAAGATCCACTTGTCATTATTACTGTCGCCTTAATTAATTCAGAGAAAATAAAGAAAATCAAAAAATTGCCCAAATTAAAAATATTATAAAAATTAACAAGCTAATTCTAAATTTAGGTACCTGATTTTCGATTATTCAAATAATTCACCAATCTTCCTACCTAAATTATTAGTTGATAGATTATTTCAAAATTTAAATGTACAAATTGATGTTTAATGTAATATTTAAAATTTCAAGATTTTTGATAAAAATTGACTTCAGAATTTAACGGTAATTATGATTGATGAATATGACTATAACTGTGAGGAAGATTGTTTTGTTGTATTTTTCAGGGAGAGGTCGTTTCATAATTGACGAGAATAAAGATCCATTTGTCATTATTACCGTCGCCTTAATTAATTCAGGGAAAATAAAAAAAATAAAAAAATTGCCCAAATTAAAAATATTATAAAAATTAACAAGCTAATTCTAAATTTAGGTACCTGATTTTCGATTATTCAAATAATTCACCAATCTTCCTACCTAAATTATTAGTTGATAGATTATTTCAAAATTTAAATGTACAAATTGATGTTTAATGTAATATTTAAAATTTCAAGATTTATGATAAAAATTGACTTCACAATTTAACGGTAATTATGATTGATGAATATGACTATAACTGTGAGGAAGATTGTTTTGTTGTATTTTTCAGGGAGAGGTCGTTTCATAATTGACGAGAATAAAGATCCATTTGTCATTATTACCGTCGCCTTAATTAATTCAGTGAAAATAAAGAAAATCAAAAAATTGCCAAAATATGTCAATATATTTTTATCGCTTTTTCTTCTTATCACCAGAAAAATTGTACAGTCGCTACGGCTTAGGTAAACAAAAGTTGATACAATTATTACATATACGTTTATGATTGATAACATTTGTATCAAGCTCTCATAAAGAGTCTTTCAGTTTAAATGTTTCAATTTGGTTCAATGGAATCCTTGAAATAGTCTTGCATTTTATTCACTGTTGATTGAAGATTATCCACCATATCCGCCACACTGTTTTTTTGCCACCGAGCAGTTTGCCAACATTCACAAGAAAAAAAAGTCACAATTGTAAAACAACTCGTCATGAATTTTAGTAAGTGAAAACAGCCTTTGGGGAACAAAAAATTGAATTTCAACGGTAAATGCAACATAAGCCTGTAGACGACGAGAGGACACGTCGAACATGGAGAAGAAGACAAACAATAAAGAAACAAAAAGAAAACCCAATGCAATTGTATCAGTGATACAATAAATGAATCTAGATTATTATAACATTTGCTCTTGCAATGTCAATGTGGAATTCAGCCCCTCTATTTTTTGGGGGGGTTGTGCTGGTACAGGGGGTGAGCATCGTATGGCATCATTTTTCCTTCGATCAGGGATTGGATGAGCCAGGTCGTTGTTACCAGGGGAATCTTCCAGCCTGCTGCCTTCTCCTTCATCCAAGTTGGGCATTTATCGTTTGCCAGGACTACTGTACCTTCCATGAATGTCTCGGCTGTAATTTAGAAATGAAAAAGATGATTGGAGACAGCTCATGAAGGAAACTCAACTTCAATTGAATTTTCTCCTTAATTATTACATTAATTGGAAAGGAAATGGAAGGGGAAACTTTGCTCTGGTGAATTTTGTCAATTTAAAATCAGGTTTCATGACATTTTCCTGTAAAATCATCCATTATTGAGAGAATTTAAGTTGTATAAACCGACCGGTTTTGTGCTGAATAATAAAAAAAAAAAAATTGAGAAAATTTATCATTTTACGTATTAAGAAATAATTGTTTTCATTGAAAAAAATGTTATTCTCCAAAATCATTGAACTAATTGATTAATTGAGACCAAAACGTCACGGAAATTTGTCAATAATTAATTATTTACATAGTTCATGATTTTATGCATTGAGAATGGGTTTTGTTTATTTTAAAAAATATGGGGTTTAATTGGTTTTGGAATTTTGGGATTGGAGTGATAGAACTGAAGAGCTTACATTGGTTCTCAATGACTCGAAAAGCTCCACCAGCATTGACAATGACCCTCTGCCAGAATTCAATGGACCGTTCGTTGGATGGAATCTTTGGCATTACAATCACTGCATGACCCAGTGGCTTGGCATTGGGCCTCTGGTACATATCCACGTATGCTTCCTTGTCGAAACTCCATCCAGCCGGCAGGGTTTCCTCTGATGCATTGACCAGTTTGTTCTGTCGAAAAACAATTAATTAATTGCGCATA
The DNA here is from genome assembly GCF_001412515.2 of Diachasma alloeum. Classification (NCBI taxonomy): domain Eukaryota; kingdom Metazoa; phylum Arthropoda; class Insecta; order Hymenoptera; family Braconidae; genus Diachasma; species Diachasma alloeum. The sequence goes on from NW_021680376.1 coordinate 2,102,725, forward strand.
TTTATGTGGGATTGAACTTTTAATAAAGTTTATTGCACTAAAAAGCGAGGAATTGCATGACAAATTTCTTTCAATTTTTCATAAAAATGGGACTTGGAATTTTCATTTTCACGTTAAAATTCTCTGGAAATTTCAAGATTTTTAATCATTAGTTTTATCAATTAAATTAGGCGAAAAGATTTTGAAAAAAATCGTAGACACTCCATCCCCTTTAAATTATATTTTAATTTAATAAAAAAAATATTTGCTTGAATTGCGTCAAAGAGTCGTTTTCGACTGTTTCATTTCGCCCCACTCTCCCTAAATTTATTTCAAATAAATTGTTTGCAATCAATGTAAAATTCCACGATCAACTCACCTCCTGACAGCACCTGATGACCCATCGATGATTAACCGGATGGATCCCCACGGACAAACAAAGCAGGCTCTTCGCAGTAATATTAGGAACATTGGTAATCAACTTGGTGTTCTTATGCTCCTCCACAGGAATATCCTTGAACTCCTCGTAAACCTTGCCCCCGCCCCCAGTGATCTGAGCAGTGAGTCTCTCCCTGACGAAGGCGATTCTGCTCCACTCGGCCTCATTCTCGGTCTCAGTCTCCGAATTAGCAGACTCCCTCTTATCGACCTTGTATCTGTCCAGAGACTCGAGGGGAGCACAAGTGAGGATAAACGAGAGCCCCTTGAAGAGACTGGAGCCCTCAGGAATGGGTCCCAAGGTGGCAACGACCTCCTGATCCTCCTTCTTTCGGTTTTTGCCCTTGCCCTTGACCCTGCTGGCAGGCCCCTTGCCCCCCAGATCGTTGAGGGTCTCCAGCATCTCCACCTGGACCCCCTCGACATCAGTATCTCCAGCAGAGTAATTCGACTCAGACTCTTCCTTCCTCTTGGAAAGCCCAGACCCAGAAGCCTCGACTTCTGAACTCTTGTAGGTCCTCTTTGATCTCCCAGACTTGGGGGTCCCCAGCACTGACTTGACCCTTCTCGAGCCCTCGACGATATTATCCATCGTGACCTTGAAACAAATGTGAAAATAATGTTGTAGATAGCTCGAAGGGAATTGTTATTTAAAAATTAATGATGAATTACTCGCACGGAATATTTTGTAGAAAATTCGATTGGATTTCTGTTGAAGCTTTTATTGAAAATTCTATTAGTTTTTGGTCAATTCTGTAGAGGAATACTACAGCTTTAATGCGTGGGTTTTTCATAGAAAATGTCCAATCGAAATTATTTCGTTGAAAGAATTAGAAGAATTTCATCTTTCTATTGAGACACTTTCTGTAGGAATTCCTTAACATGAATTTCCGTTGTTTCACACTTTTTTTTGTTCTCTTTTCATTAAAAGAGTCAAACCAAAAACGTGGAAAATCTAAGCTGAGGACTTTCTGTTGAAAATATCTCAATAGAACAATATAGAAAGTGCTTTGTAGTACAAGTTAATAGAATTCCATCTTTTTATACTTTTTCTGTCGAAACATTCACTATAGCAATTCCTCGACATGAATTTCTCAAGTTTTTTCTACTTTACTTTTCTTCTATTTTGATTTTAAAAAATCAGACAAAAAACTTGGAAAATTTGAGTCGAGGAAAAATTGAATTCTATTGATTTTCCTACAGAATATTTTCCACTGGAAATTTCTATTGGACAAAATGCGCAGATAAACTGCAGATTTTTGCCACAGAATCGCCCAATAACTAGTAGAAAGTTCAATAGAAGTCATTAGAATTTTCTAGCAAATTTTTTAAGTCTTGTTTTTTGGACTTTTCTTCCAACTTTTTCCACTACATCTGTTCATAAAACCGCAAGACGAAAATTGCGCAAAATCAGACAGAATTTTCTAATAGAATTTCAACAGAACTTCAACAGAATTCTTATAGACTTCAATAGAAATTCAGAAAAAAAAGCACTAGGTTTTTCTATGATTTTTTTTCACACGTGTAAAACGTTATCTGTTATAAATATTAAGGCCCGGATGTACTCTCTTTTGAATGTCATCTGGATTTTTTTCATCTTTCGTAATCCAAAATTGTCAATTGAGTGGTACATCACGTAGAAATTCCCAAAAATTATGATAGAATGATAAAAAAAATAGAAAAAATTCTGAACTTTTTCAAAGAGCGTTTTTAATTGAGATTCAGAATGAGTTGAAAAAAGTGGAAATTACAAATATCTGATTCGCTGGGGAAAGATTTACGAAATCAGTTTTTCCTCTGCATGATATTGGGGTGACAGGCCGCCATTTGTCACCGTAAATCAGATACATTTGTCAATTTCTTGTTATTCAACTTATTCCGAACATAAATTAAAAACGCTCTTTGAAAAAATTAAGAATTTTTTCTACTTTTTTTGATTATTCATTCATAACTTTAAAAACTTCTGCATGATGCAGGACTTAGTTGACAATTTCAGCTGACGAAAGATGGAACAAAACATCGAGATAACGTTCGAAAGATAGTACACCCCCAGTCTGTGTCACCCCAAGTCACTCAACAAAATCCTTGAGCCCCTACCTTTCCCATGGATGGAGTACTGGGTGGACTCTTCACATCATTATCCACCATCTCCCTGAGAAACTGTGCCTGATCAGCGGTGAGAAAGATGTCCTTAATAGGCACCTTGATCTTCTCCCCCTCATCAGTCTCGACGGTATACAAAACCTCGTCCTTGGGCTTCTCCACAGCAACAATAATCCCGCAGGATCCATACTCCTCCGGAGTCATAGCATAAACCGACAGTCCCTCCCCGAGAGTCCTCAACATGGGAATGACAAACTCCTCAATCAGCATCTTGTTCTTCCCATCCAGAAAATTGACCTTGAACTTCCCCTTGGACTTGCTGATGACCTTGCCAGGATAATAATTATTATCAGACCACTTGGCAAAGCACTCCTTTCCCACAAGAGCATCACTGGGATCGTAAACAGGAGTCTGATTCCTCAGAATAGAGAGGGACCTCCCACTCTGTCTGGCTGGAGTTGACACTTCCGAGAGAATGGAGTCATTCCCCTCAGTGTCACTTTTGGATTCAATAGTAGACAGAACACTTGGTGAAACCTTCCCCAAGCCATTGGTCCTGGAAGACCTGGAGTTCTGACGTGAGCGCTTTGGCAGTCTCCCCTTCTTGCTGCTCTTAGGAGTGGCCACGACAGCAGTCTCAGGTGTTGAGGCTGTCAGTCTCCCCAGTGTGTCCTCACTAGTTCCATTATGAAGATCACAGGCGAGAACCTCAGCATTCACAAAGCTGAGAATGCCAGAGGTCAAGAGGTTCACATTCTTCCACTCTTTCTTCAATTTCTCCGAAGCCTCATCGACATTCTCCAAGGGTCTCTTTGCATGCTTGGGAATGCCTCGAGGAAGGGAAAAATGGGGAGGATCTTTCCCTACTTTTCCCGATCCACTCGACGAAGAGCTCGAGGTGCTTGCTGACGACATCAGTGACAATCTGGATGGCCCCAGGGCGTATGGCTGAGGATTACTGGTGACTGAACCTGGTGACATTGGATCTTTATTATCAGACACATCAGCCAGTGCTGAAACATCACTGTTCCTTCGTCTGGATAAATGCAGCTCTGGCACGTGCTCGAAGTCGATGGACAGAAATTCCTTTCCTGATATCTCCTTCGTGGTCTCGTTCACCTGGAGGAGACACTTCACTTTGACAACGACATTCAGCTCCTTCTCAACTGGAATGATCTTGGCTTTATGTTTCTCTTCGTTCATGAATGAGTCCCCCTCGCTGTCGCTGACTAGGTTGAGGAGTTCGGGGGGCTTGGTGGGGGTCTTTGGGGGCCCTGAGGACTCGTTTGTCGATGGGGAGAGGCTCATGGTGGCGTCTGCATCCTGGGATTTTGCATAGGTTCCATTGGTCAGTTGTGCCTCGCTGCTTTCACTCTCCTTTGCACTTGTTGCTGATTTGTAGCTGTCTGTTGCTGATTTACTCTCACAGGTCTTGTAGGAGGTCTCCACGGGAATTGTGTCCTCCTGGGAGGCGTCTAGGATTATTTTCTCGCCGTCCTCGTCGATCTCCACGAGCTCTTTTGGGGGAGGGGGAGGCGCCAGGGCTTTGTCGAAGATCACTTCGATGCTCATTCTGGATTTCTTGGGGGGATCCGGCTGTGGGGGGTCTTGGTCGTGAGGTTTGGGGGAGGAAGAGGTGTCCATGTTCTCGGAGGGGGTGGGGGCTGGGGGGGTGGGAGTTGAGGGGGCGGGGGGGACGAGATCTGGGTGGGAGGGCGTGGGGTCGACCTCCATGGCGGTTTTGTCGGGCTCTTCAGGGGCTGCTGGGGCCTCCGGGGGCTCCTGTGGGCAGGGCTGGGCGACCTCTTCTGGAAGGGGACCTGTGGCTGATGATGGATCGGTGGGGGAGGCCTCTGGAAGCACCTCGGGGTCTTGAGACTCTGGAAAGTGAAGAGGGGATGAATTGAAGGGGGCTGAGGCATTTTGGAATTTTTTTTTCGTTATAAATGAGAATAGGGGAGGATGGGGTAACATGGACACTTTGGACTTTTTTTAAATTACTCATAACTCAAAAACAAATTTATCAATTGAGCTCAGTTTAGGCTCGTCACAATGGAAAAAAATGTTCTTTGCATTGAAAAAAAAATTATTGAATTTTATCAACATTTCAAGCTGTCATTGACACTTTAAAAAAAGTCAAGTGTCCATTTTACCCCAACCTCCCCTAATGGAATTTTTTTTCGTCAGTGAAATAATCCATTGGGCATTTAGGAAATAGATTAGTGTTGAATATTTTTGAGTGACATTTCCAGTTCTAGGGAAATTTCAAGGAATTTCGGCGTTGAAAATCAAAAAATTTTTGGGGAATCAATGGGAACTGTAAATTTTAGTTCAATTGCTCAACGAAAATTGATAGAAATCTGGACAATTCGGGTAAATGTATTTTTTTATTCATCACTTTAGTTCTTTTTGTGCGAAAATTTATTTAAAAAATCCCAGAATTTCGTACGCACATAAAACACTCAGAAAAATAATTTATTCGAGTTGAATAAACTTTATTTGACTCGAATAAATCGTTTATTTGATTCTAATAGTGGATTTATTCTACTCAAATAAAGTTTATTCAATTCAACTGCACCGTTTTCCTCTAAAAGCATCTTATCTCGACGTTTCATGACATTCTCAGTCATCTCCAAGCAAAATTAGAGAATTGAAAAATCGACCGATTACGTTTCCATTCGCCAGCAAAAACAAAAGAATGTCACCCCCACCCCCTCCAACAATGGCCCATTCTTGAAGAACGAAAGACCCAACAAACCTTCAATCTCATCGAGTTTCTTCCTGACAGAAGCGAGAGCATCCTCCCTGGAGGATGTCCTCTGGAACTTGACCCCCAGCTCCACCTCCTCCTCAGCCTTCCTCTTCTGTCCCCCAGCGTTCAGCTGTCTCCTCCTGGGGGAGAGTATCTCCTCGGTGGGTGTGCACTGAACAATCTCCTCGTCGTCGTCCTGCTGTTCCTGGTCGAGCCCTCGGGGTGAGCCCTCCGGTTCGATAACAGCCTTGTCCCCCGTATCACAATCCCGCGCTTCAGCGTGACTATTTCCATCAGCCTCGTGCTGACTCGACTCAACATCAACATCACCCTTGGCACCACCATTGTCCACCGCAATCTGTTCCTCCTGTGTCTCGTCCTCAGCGACTAAATGAAAATCCTGACTCTCATTCAGTGTCGAATTATCTTGCGTATTATCATGATCATTTGTCGTTGGACACTCGTCCTTCTCTTGCGTCTCCGGGATTACACCGTCCATCGATAATTCCGACATTATCTCGGGCCCTCGAGGGTACGAAGCGCGAAAATATCAGACTTATTGCTTGGACGATTTATTGCTGAACTCATCAAGTCACGGGGAATTATTAATTTACCGAAATTACCTCTGATAACAAGAGACGGCTTTTCTTTTTTGCGAAAGAACGCGCGAAGTTGGCTACGCGTTTTCTGGGGCCGGTGTTGCATAGCCACGACTGACTTCAGGGGGAATGGAAAATGCCGAGGGTGTGTGAAGGCAGCTGCGCTCTTGGCGCGATGGCCCGGGAAACGGCCGCCAATTTGAAACCGTAGGACTAGCATGTTGAAAAATCAGGATTGAGCTACGATTTACTCTTAAATGATAATTAACATTTCCATTACGTTACGTTCACTGAGAGAAAAACAAACATTGTGAAACAAGTCTTGTTTGCACGGAAAGAAATATTCAATAAAAATTACGTATCTTTTCCGTAATTCCGGAGCGAAATGTGGTTGTAGGAAATTTTGCGGAACTGTCACGGAATTTTTTCGGAGCGTTCCGTAATTTTTATCTGAATCTCTTGTGAAAAATTACGATATCATCACTTAAATTTTCTGAGTCGATGTTTGGAAAAAAAAATATCGATGTTTGGAAGAATCGAAAATCGATTAATCAGCCGTTGTGAAACATCGAACGACGAACATCGATGTATGAACATGAAAAATCGATGTTTTCGATTAATCGACAAAAATCGCTCACTCCTGACATGCATATATGCCCGTTTACATGTATAAAAAATCTATTCGACAAAAAAAATTAAAAATTTTGTTAACTTGGTCAGAAATATCGATGTTTGGAAAAAAGAATCGAAAATCGATTAATCGGCCCTTGAAAACATCGAACGAAAAACATCGATGTTTGGGCATGAAAAATCGATGTTTTCGATTGATCGACAAAGATCGCCCACTCTTACACATGCATGTTTGTGTTTTCATGCGAGTTTTACCGTTCATTACTAGACCCGAAACAATTCACGCCACATTGATCCTCCCTAATTGTGCCGGTTTCACTCGTGAATTGTTCCTGAACCTCCGAAAACCGAAACATTGGCTTCCGCTCGTAAAAACGAAATGTCACCTTGAATTTCAATCGCTGGAGGTGCGGAATTCAGACCATCCTTGCGTAGTAGTCGGGATTTTTCGATTATTTCGAGACGGTGTGTCGTCATGTCATGTAATTAATTGACGATTACCGGTAATAAATGAACGATTAACATCCGCAAGCCGTTGATTAATGTTAATGATCACTTGCAGGTAGATAATCATTTTGGAGTGGAATTTCCGGCAGTGGTACTGAGGTTAGGGCTCTGGAGGATCTGTAAATATCTACGATCATCTACGGGGTCAGGTAAATATGTGAGAAACGTGTGGATGATGACTAGATTTAAGAATTTGCGATGAATAAATTTCAGGATGCTGAGTGTCTCGAGATTATGCACCAGGGGAATTCCAAGAGCCCCATTTACAAATCTATCGCTCTCCACTCAAAGAGCACTTCACAGTCCCCTTCAAAAACGACCGAGTGATTTCCTGAGGATTCTCCGGGAGACCTCAGCCAAATGGAGAACAACTCCGGGTCTGTCGACCCAGTCTGGAGCAGTTTCCTTCAGATATGCATCGGCTGTTAACAAAAAAACAAATAGGCTCGTTGGCACGTGGCTTTTTACATGCAGTGGAATGGTCTTCATTGCTGTAGCACTAGGTATTGCTATTTATTCATGTATTTACGGATCTGTGAAAGCGATTGTGAGGGAAATCGTCGATAAAACGTGGGGAAAGTAATGGGAATTTCCTTCTTGATGGGTTGATCTTCATTTCAAGGGACAATAAATCGATATAGTTTGGACACTTTGGACTTTTTTAAAATTATTCATAACTCACAAACAAATTTATCAATTGAGTTCAGTTTAGGCTCGTCACAAAGGGAAATAATTGTTCTTTGTATTGAAAAAAAATTATTAAATTTCATCAACATTTCAACCCCTCATTAACATTTTTTAAAAAGTCAAGTGTCCGTTTTATCCCAACCTTCCCTACAAATATGTATTTAATGATGCTTCGAGGCCTATTCGACTATTAATGTAAAATTCGTTGTGGATAGTAATCACTGAAGCCTGAAGATGTTTTGTAATTTAATTTCTTTATTTAGTACTAGATATTCGGAGATTTATTAGAACTTAAATGATGATAAATTCGACGAATGAACAATAAGATTATTAATTATTGTACATGACAATTTATGTATTAAACGACTTCAACCAATGAATGGATTCTATTAATTTCGAAAAAAACCTTTCAATGATTCAGGTGGGATAACGAGGCTGACTGAGTCGGGGTTGTCCATGGTAACGTGGAAATTATTGGGTGAGAAAATGCCAGTGTCCGAGGGTCAATGGATCGAGGAGTTTGAACGATATAAACAATATCCAGAATATAAACTGCAAGTGATCTTTTAGTTTAGAAAATATTCACTATTCTCTGGTGTGTTTGGCACTCAACACCTCAAACTGACGAATTTCTCTAACGAAATTATCATTTTGTTGCAGTGATAGGCATAATCATAAATTATAATTGACGTTAATTTCATAAATTCTTAATCAAGTAATAGAACTCAACAATTTTTCAATTATTAAATTAAGGCCCGGGTGTACTATCTTTCGAAAGTTATCTCGATGTTTTTTTTTCATCTTTCGTCATCTGAAATTGTCAATTGAGTCCTGCATCATGCAGAAGTTTTGAAAAATTATGAATGAATAATCAAACAAAAGTCGAAAAAATTCCTAATTTTTTCAGAAAACATTTTTAATTTATATTCAGAATAGGTTGAATAACAAGAAATTGAAAAATGTCATGCAGGGGGAAGACTGATTTCGTAAATCTTTTCCCACACTGCACAGAGACATTTATTACGGAAAAGGCTCTTTGAAAAAAGTTGTAATATTTTGGAGAATTTTTTAATCACACTTTTATCACATAAAAATGGCAGATGCCTACATACCACTGTTTTGAAAATTGAGATACCCAGCTGTCACTTCCCATGAGTAGTTAGTGTTTTGTTATCGACCATGGAATCCACCCCTCTTGATGAACGGGTACTCCAAAAGAAAAATCAGTAGAATAACAGCAGCCCTTATCATTGAATCGTAGAATGAACCAGAACATGACCCTGGAAGAGTTCAAAAAAATCTGGTGGATGGAGTACGTCCATCGGATGTGGGGTAGACTGATAGGTGCAGCATTCGCCCTCCCAGCTGCCTACTTCTGGTACAGAGGCTACCTAAAACCCGGAATGAAGGCCAGAATCTTGGTCCTGGGGTCACTGATCGGTGCCCAGGGCCTCATGGGCTGGTACATGGTGAAATCAGGCCTTGAGGACAGGTTTGAGGGCCCCTCGGACGTCCCCAGAGTCTCGCAGTACCGATTGGCGGCCCATCTGGGTCTGGCATTTCTCCTGTACGCTGGCTTCTTGCACAGCGGACTCGACCATTTGCTGCCTGCCAAAGTCATGCCCCTTGATTGGTTCGGGAAGAAAATTTTGACTGATAAACATACCAAGGCACTGGTCAAGTTCAAGAGAATGGCCCATGGGACTAAGGCGCTTGTATTTTTGACTGCTATCTCTGGGGCTTTTGTGGCTGGACTCGATGCTGGCCTGATTTATAACGAGTTCCCGAGGATGGGGAGGAGGTTTATTCCGAAGGGTCTTCTCGAGATGTCCCCTATGTTGAGGAATTTCACGGAGAATCCGACTACTGTTCAATGGGATCATAGAGTACTCGTAAGTAGAATTAAAAATTTCAACATGTTTTGATCAGAAAGAATTTCTGATATTCTTACGTTCGGAAGAAAACCCTGGGCTTTAAATCGAAATTAAGAACATTTATATCGAAATTAAAAAATGGTAAAATAATTGAGAATCTAAATTTTCAATTGATGATGAATGAAATATTTAAAAGTATGAAACTATAAAATATTAAAATTAAGGCCCGGGGGGATAATGTAAAATATATCACAATTTCCATTGGATTTTACATCACGCAGGAGGCCCTAAAAATTATGATTGTCCAATGAAAAAAAGGAGAATAAAAACTGAACATTTTCAAAGAGCGTTTTTAATAAAGATTAAGATATAAGTTCGATACAGAGGAAGTAGTGAATGGATAATTTATCATGGTATCATGGTAACGATCTGACAGCCATTAGATACGTCAAATTATTAATTTGCCATTTCCTCGCTATTGGGTTTAGTTTCCAATATTATTCAAAAACGCTCTTTGAAAATGTTCAGCTTTTTTTCAACGTTTTTTTGATTGTTCAATCAGAATTTTTGAAGACTCCAGGGCTGTGTAAAATTGAACAGCGATTGAAGGTCATTTCAGATTATCAAAATAAAGAAAACAATGAAGATCACGTTCGAAAGATAATCGCGGGCCTTAAATACACTAATCAAAATTAAAAAATAGTAAAATAATTGATAATCTAAATTTCCAATTGATGATGAATGAAATATTTAAAAATATGGAACTATAAATTTTCTATCAAGGCCCGGGTGTACTATCTTTCGAATGTGTCTCAATGTTTTTTTTTTTCATCTTTCGTCATCTGAAATTGTCAATTAAGTTCTGCATCATGCAGAAGTTTTCAAAAATTAGGAATGAATAATCAAAAAAAAGTCGAAAAAATTCTCAATTTTTTCAAAGAGCATTTTTAATTTATATTCAGAATAAGCTGAATAACAAGAAATTGAAAAATGTATCTGATTTAGGGTGACAATGGCGGCCTGTCACCCAATATCATGCAGGGGGAGGACTGATTTCGTAAATCTTTTCCCACACTGCACAGAGACATTTATTACGGAAAAGGCTCTTTGAAAAGAGTTGTAATATTTTGGAGAATTTTTAATCACACTTTTATCACATAAAAATAGCAGATGACTACATACCACTGTTTTGAAAATTGAGATACCAAGCTGTCACTTCCCATGAGGAGTTAGTGTTTTGTTATCCACCATGGAAAATGACAGCTAATAGATAATTTGCCACAGCGAATCAGATATTTGTAATTTCCACTTTTATCAACTCATTCTCAATCTCAATTAAAAACGCTCTTTGAAAAAGTCCAGAATTTTTTCTATTTTTTTTATCATTCTATCATAATTTTTGGGGATTTCTATATGATGTACCACTCAACTGACAATTTTGGATGACGAAAGAAAAAAAATCCAGGTAACATTCGAAAGATAGTACACGCGGGCCTTAAATCCTCAATTCTTTCTCCTTGCCAGGGTATAACAACATTGACACTGATCACCATAATGGCATTAAAATCCCGGAAAATAAAACTGCCAGGACGTGCATCGACAGCAGCCCTGGTAGTCCTGGGTGCTGGATATCTCCAAGTAATCCTAGGAATCTCGACTCTCCTCCACCACGTACCTGTCTCCCTGGCAGCTTCTCACCAGTCAGGAAGCATGCTACTCCTCAGCACAGTGATATGGCTATGCCACGAGCTCAAACACGTGCGCAAACTCCCCAAATAAGTTCATCCATGGAAAATCGCTTGTACATAAAATGTAAATCAATTAGAGGAGTCGCATTAAATGGAAAGTAAAACCTGTTGACTTATGAATTACACGAACTAATCACTTCACAACATTATGCTCATTTATTTTGACGATGTGTCTCTGCCTTATAACAATGATTAATTGCTTACAAACGTTAAAATTACAGTCATTAAATTTTTTAAATTAAAGATAGAGGGGAGGAGATGAAGATTGTTGTTCGAAATTATTTGTTTTTCTCTTTTAATCTAGGATTATTTATGCAATTATTCGTGGTTTATCGTTGAAAATGTAAAACTGAAATCCAGTGGGAAAATTTGTGATTCAAAAAATTTGAAAAAACTTGAAAAAAGACGAAAAATTTGAGGATATCCAAGGGGACAGTCACTGAGATTAAATTATTTTCCAAAATATATTTTTCCGAGTTTTTTTCCATAAAAATCGAAGAACTTCACATGATTCTGATGTAAAGCATTCGTAAAATGTTAATAATTGTCGATCAAAACAAGAAAAATATTCTCTCCAGTTTTATTCGAAACATTATTAAACATCGGACACATTCTCGTAATTTTTCATTAGCAAATGTCAATTAAAAAAAATTTTAATATTGAAAAGAGGAAAAAATTGATTTTTCTTTCAAGCAAAAATTTAATAACAGCAACTGTTCCATTTCGATATCTCGCATCTCCTCATTATTATGTCTCCCTGGATCAGACTTGATTGGATCAGACCTCACGAACATTTATAATAAAATGTTCCCCATTATGAAATGTTTGATTCTGCATTTAGAAAATTATCAAACCCTGGTCATTATTGTTACTCTACCTACCGGAGAAAAAATCGATTCGACAATCTTGGATTAACATCGTTAAGTAACGCGGTAGGTATTTTCAGTGTCTCATTATTCATTAATTTATCACTTTATTTTGATTTTATGAAAGTATCGTACTGTTTAAAAATATGTGGCAGTCGTTTTCCAATCAGTCACCGTTTGATTTATACAATTTCAATTCATCTGAAAACGTGCAGCCTCATACACATTGGTCCGTGACTATTAAACATTAGTAGTGTTGCATTATTCAGCTTTTAAAGCAATTTATATTTCTACTCATCGCCCCCTTCTACACCTCAAATTGCACTTTTATTAATTGATTAATTAATTATTGTAGCCATTTTCTCTTCGTATATACACATGACACGGTTTATCGTATTTTAGTTTTTTTTTCTTATTATTCACATTTATTTTATAGTTCATATTTATATAATATGGATTTTTCGAACTGGAGTAAATCACCCAGGTGAGTAATTTGCGAGTATTTAATCTTCAAATTGAGAGGAGGCCGCACTGAAATTTCAAAATCACAGGGACTTTTATTTAGAGGGCTGATGAGTTTAGTATTTCCATTTTAAGGGCCGGGTGGATTATCTTTCGAACGTGATCTTGGTTGTTTTTTTTATTTTGATAATCTGAAATGATCTTCAATTGCTAATCAGTTTTACATAGCCCTGGAGTCTCCAAAAATTATGATTGTACAATCAAAAAAACGTTGAAAAAAAGCTGAAGATTTTTAAAGAGCGTTTTTGAATCATATTGGGAAATAAACCCAATAGGGAGGAAATTGCAAATTAATAATTTGATGTATCTAATGGCTGTTGGGTCGTCATTTGTCACAGTAGTCAATGGCTGTCAGATGGTTAGTTACCATGATGATCCATTCACTATTTTCTCTCTATCGGACTTATTTCTCAATCTTTATTAAGAACGCTCTTTGAAAGTGTTCAGTTTTTTTATCTCCTTTTTTTCATTGGACAATCATAATTTTTAGGGACTCCTGCGTGATGTAAAATCCAATGGAAATTGTGATATATTTTACATTACGAAGATGGAAAAACAATCGAGGTAACGTTCGAAAGAATAACTAAATGGGTTTTTTTGAAAATCTTCATTCTTTGGGTTTTTGGCATTTTTTCTCAGTTTCTCAGATTTTTTTTCACTGTTTCATTCATTAGATTCCGAATAAATACTTCGGGAAATATGAAAAAATATAAGCACGATAAATGAAAAAACCAGCTATTTTGGAATTTCACTGCGCTCTCTCCATAAAATAAAAAGTCCTCTGACTTGAGATAATTATCGATTGGGACACATTCTTGAGAGCTCACCGGGGGGATCTACTGGCACAATCAGTCTGATAAAAAACAATTTTCTTACTCGTCTCAAAAGTTAGTTTTATTTAGATTATAAATAAATGCGTCTCATTCGTATCCCGTCACTAATTTTTACAGTTTGTTCTCGTCCCTTGGGGTATTTATCGTCATTTTCTAGGTAAAAAGATTGAATGTGATTGAAAAAATTGGTTTAAGGAGGAAAATCATTGTTTTTGAAGTGGATGGCTTTTCAGGGATTTTTTACAAATTGTGTTGGATATTCAGTGGGAAGCGGTGAAACGTACTTTATCAGTTTGATAATTGTGCATTTATCCCGGAATGCTGTGTTTTCAGAGCGAAATGTCAAGAGCTATTACAAAATTACTCATCAACCTTTTTTTCGAGTCGTTTATTGCCAACAGAATTCGGCATTTTTCAACCAGTCAATGCCGAAATAAAAATAAAAGTTGATTAACTTTTGCTAAAATCTGAAAAATCACCCAATTCATTACATTTTCCCCACTTGACGACCGAATCCCCACAACAATCACGTTCTCCCACTGAAAAACCATCTTGTCAATAAAAAAAATGAATATACAGACGACACGAGAATAATAACGGATTAAGCATGAAGCAGTGAGTGAGAATTGACCAGAAAACGAATCGATTAATTTACCGAATACACAGACGTGACGTCACACAACGCCTGTCATGCTCATATTTGTCGATAGATAGTATCTTTGAACATATTTGTACGAAGACCTCATAAATAATTCGCATCGCAGAAAGAATACGATTCGCCGACGATTGTTGACTCTTTCACCTCGAGGACACTTGATAAAAAATACGAATACGAAATGATTCACGCGTGTGCAGACTGTGTACAAACAATTTTCTATACATAATATATATCAACGTAGGCAATAAAGATATTACGCACGGTATATACACACGCAGTACACGCAGGTGGTTACGTATTAGAATAACCATAGATTTATTTTCGTGAAAGAAAGGAAAAGAATTCAAATGATTCCATTTTTTGCTTTTTGTTACTATTCTTGCGAATGAAACAATTCAATAGAAAAATCTAGAGCTTCGGGAGGAAATTCTATTCAATAATTCGTTTTATTACTGTCTCTTTTGTATGGATTATTTGGAATAGAAATGTTTGACCGAAAGAGATTGAAATTTTTTAAGAAAAACTGAAAAGTTTGTGCAGAGGAATTTCTGTAAATAAATTTCAATAGAATTAGTCACTTTTGAAAAATGGACAGAATAATTTCCCATCATTTTTTTCCATATTTAAAATTGAATTGATAAATTAACAGAAATTTTTAGAGCTTCTGCAGAAATTTCCATTCAACAATTCGTTTAATTTTTTGTCCTTGCCCATACATTTTTTGGAATAAATTTTTTCTGTGGAAATCTTCTTTCATAATTTCTCAAGTTTTCCGTTCATTTTTTAATGCGAATCACAATAAAATGGGATGGAAAATCTTGAAGAATTCGCGCAGAGGAATTTCTGCGAATAAAATCCCAGTAGATAGGTCGCATTAAAGATCACAAATCCAAAGGATTTTTGTCACTTTTTGTAAAAAAATTTCATTGAATACTTTCAACGAAAAAAATTGTGAAATTTTGCAGTAGAAGTACTAGAATTGCCAATCGACTTTGTCCATCTTTAAAAGTAAATTATAAATAAACAGAAGTTTCCAAAACTTCGTCTGGATATTCTATTCACTAATTTCTCTGATCATCCACTCATTTTTCGAAAGAATGTCACAGTTTTCCGAGCATTTTTCGAAACAGAAATAACTCCAGACAGAAATATTGACAATTTATCGACTGAAATGTAAAAATAAAAAAAAACATGTCCACAAATCAATTAATCTCAATCCATTATTCGCAATTTTCTTTTTACCGACTATTTCCCATCGACGAAATTGCGGAATTTCCAACAGACTTTCGTAGCAAAAGTCCTAGAATTTTCCACAAACCATTCTCACCCAAAAAGCGTAACGAAGATAAATTCATTAGTCATAGACTCGTCAATAACTACAACTGTTCATCAAAACTCTCGATGCCAGGATTTCAATCATTATCCGAACTGATTAGTTATCTAAAAAAAATCCTTCAAAAAATTAGCCCCATCTCCTGCACAGAGAGTTAAAAAATATATATTTTATTTAGGCATAATTTCCCCCCGAATGGACTTAGGCATCAACGATCTCAAGCTTAAAGATGATCTAATTCTTTTCGACAGTACAAATGCTCCAATAATTTTATTAACCTCTTATTTTTAAAAGAATAAGCTTAAACCGTCAGTCAAGTCTTACTGTACAATTCGAGTGCATTGTGACATATCCACGGACTTCCGTCGGTTTCACACCTCAGTGAAAAGAAACTAACGTGAAGGTATGAAAAACATGAAGGTGTGAACTTTCGTGTGTCCCAGATTATTCAGAGATATATGAAAAGGTGTTGGCTTTTTCGTTTGAGATCCATGGAGATCTCTTCAGCTGGTCTTCGATGGACTTTCGTCTGATTTTTCCGAGTTTACGATTACCTGGACTACGTAACCTGGCTGAACTTTGGCCTCTTCGATGTGCATCTTGTCACCGAGGAGCTTTCCACCGAAAAACCATCTCTGTCGGGATGGCTCGAGTCCTTCTTGACTCTGAAAACAGTATTCATTCAGTTTATTATCGAATTTTTTAACAATCATCAGAAAAAACAAATGAACCAATATAGCTATCGTAATCATCTTTTAATTTTGACTTAAGGCCCGGGTGTACTATCTTCCGAATGTTATCGGGATTTTTTTATCTTTCGTAATCCAAAATTGTCAATTGAGTGGTACGTCATGTAGAAATTCCCAAAAATTATGATAGAATGATAACACACACGAATTGAATATTTATTTATTTATTGATTGGTTTACACGAATTAAATGTTTTTTTTACATTAAGGCCCGGGTGTACTATCTTTCGAATGTTATCTGGATCTTTTTTATCTTTCGTAATCCAAAATTGTTAATTGAGTGGTATATCATGTAGAAATTCCCAAAAATTATGATAGAATGATAACACACACGAATGGAATGTTTTTTTTACATTAAGGCCCGGGTGTACTATCTTTCGAATGTTATCTGGATTTTTTTTATCTTTCGTCATCCAAAATTGTCAATTGAGTGGTACATCATGTAGAAATCCCCAAAAATTATGATAGAATGATAAAAAAAATAGAAAAAATTCTGGACTTTTTCAAAGAGCGTTTTTAATTGAGGTTCAGAATGAGTTGAAAAAAGTGGAAATTACAAATATCTGATTCGCTGTGGCAAATTATCTATTAGCTGTCATTTTCCATGGTGGATAACAAAACACTAACTCCTCATGGGAAGTGACAGCTAGGTATCTCAATTTTCAAAACAGTGGTATGTAGTCATCTGCCGTTTTTATGTGATAAAAGTGTGATTAAAAAATTCTCCAAAATATTACAACTCTTTTCAAAGAGCCTTTTCGGTAATAAATGTCTCTGTGCAGTGTGAGAAAAGATTTACGAAATCAGTCTTCCCCCTGCATGATATTGGGTGACAGGCCGCCATTTGTCACCGTAAATCAGATACATGTTTCAATTCCTTGTTATTCAACTTATTCTAAATATAAATTAAAAATGCTCTTTGAAAAAATGGAGAATTTCTTCTACTTTTTTATTGATTATTCATTCATAATTTTTAAAAACTTCTGCATAATGCAGGACTCAATTGATAATTTCAGATGACGAAAGATGAAAAAAAAAAACATCGAGATAACGTTCGAAAAATAGTACATCGGGGCCTTAAATTCGAACGATTACAAATCTTCCATCGGTAGCAAAAAATAAGTGAAACTCACTTATATTTTCTTACAGCTTCGAAATTAGCAATTCAAAAGGTATCTATATGATAACTAGTTACAGCACGTGACTCAATCGAATGAATAAAAAAATACAATGGAACGCGACAATTTCTAGTCAATTGGATTTTTTTCTCCTCAATTTTTCAAATCACGTCGCCAATAAACTTCTCTGTATAATTCCAGACATCACTAGTCAATGAGTGGAGAAGAGCAAATGCACTAAAATGAATGTAAAAAATTGATGAATTGGGAGAAAATATTAAATCCTCACCTGTAACTTCTTCTTTGCAATTCCAATAGTATCTTTACTGTACACAGGTAGTTTGACGTCCCCAAGGGTCGTCGACAGTCTCAATTTGAGTGTCAATTCAGTTCCACCATCAACAGGTTCTAGATGACAAAGGAAATCACGTGAAAAATGAAAGAAATAGAAGAACTTTACGAAAAAAAAGAAACTCCAAGAAATTCTACTAGAATTCTCTTGTAATAAATATTTGACAGAAGAAATCCAATCGTTTTTCATTTTCCCATATCAATTATCCTTTCAAACGACTTCCCCTAGAAGTTCTTCGCCATAAATTTCACGTTTTTTCTGCTGTATTTTCCTTGTTCCAATTACAAATTCCAGAAAAAACAGAGTAAATAAAAAAAAATCAGAATAGAATTATTTACGGAGGAATAGACATCTTTTGAATGAGTTATTGTTGCTGATAAATTAGTAATTTGCTTTCGAATGGATTCACCTCATTAAAATTATTTTTCCCCTGTTCTCTTCTTGTATTTCTTCATGTCATAGGACTATCATCAATTGAAATGAAATGTCATCAATTGCACAAGAATTTAATTGATTTTTTAACAATGAAAAGTACTCACCTGAACAGTCAGCAGGTGAATCCCTCCCGCTGTCCTCCTTAACAATATTAATGGGATAAGACAGGCAGTAGATGGGCACCTGGTACCTCGTTCCCAGTTCATCATAGCACTCTGTTAAAAATCCATCAGGTACAGAAATATTAGCACCATCCAGTATCGCCTGTGCCAACTGATAGTCCTGCGCCTCAGCAGCAGTTGCACCGGCCCTCAGTGCGTCCCATATCTCCTTTCTACCCTCGAAGGCAGGTGCTGTGTCCCAAAATTCGTCACGTTTGCTTCGCAGTTGGCCTTCTGTCAACGGTACGTCCGACTTCCATCTGATCACTTCGTGGCACAGGGGATGATTCTTCCTCGAATTGCCTGGATTGAGAATTAAGAAGAATGATAATTCCGTGGACACCAAATTCAATTACGAATTTAAATGTACTAATCATTTAAAAATAACAAAATAATTGATAATCTAAATTTCCAATTGATGGTGAATTAAATATTTAAAAATATGAAACTATAAATTTTCTATTAAGGCAGAGGGGGATTATCTTTCGAACGTTATCTCGATTGTTTTTCCATCTTCATAATGTAAAATATATCACAATTCATTGGATTTTACATCACGCAGGAGTTCCTAAACATTATGATTGGAGAATTTAAAAAAGTAGAAAAAAACTGAACATTTTCAAAGGTTTTTAATAAAGATTAAGAAATAAGTCCGATAGAGAGGAAATAGTAAATGGATTATTTATCATGGTAACTAACGATCTGACAGCCATTGACTACTGTGACAAATGATGACCTAACAGCCATTAAATACGTCAAATTATTAATTTGCAATTTCCTCCCTACTGCGTTTATTTCCCAATATTATTCAAAAACGCTCTTTGAAAATGTTCAGCTTTTTTTCAACGTTTTTTTTTATTGTACAATCATAATTTTTTGAGACTCCAGATTCCTATGTAAAACTGATTAGGAATTGAAGATCATTTAAGATTGTCAAAATTTAAAAAAACAACCAAGATCACGTTCGAAGGATAATCCATCCGCACCTTAAATATACTAATCGAAATTTAAAAATAGTAAAATAATTGATAATCTAAATTTCCAATTGATAATGAATTAAATATTTAAAAATATGAAACTATAAATTTTCTATTAAGGCAGAGGGGGATTATCTTTCGAACGATATCTCGATTGTTTTTCCATCTTCATAATGTAAAATATATCACAATTTATTGGATTTTACATCACGCAGGAGTTCCTAAACATTATGATTGAAGAATTTAAAAAAGTAGAAAAAAACTGAACATTTTCAAAGGTTTTTAATAAAGATTAAGAAATAAGTCCGATAGAGAGAAAATAGTGAATGGATAATTTATCATGGTAACTAACGATCTGACAGCCATTGACTATTGTGACAAATGATGACCTAACAGCCATTAAATACGTCAAATTATTAATTTGCAATTTCCTCCCTACTGGGTTTATTTCCCAATATTATACAAAAACGCTCTTTGAAAATGTTCAGCT
This sequence comes from Diachasma alloeum, assembly GCF_001412515.2. NCBI lineage: Eukaryota > Metazoa > Arthropoda > Insecta > Hymenoptera > Braconidae > Diachasma > Diachasma alloeum. The sequence continues at coordinate 2,122,535 of NW_021680376.1, forward strand.
TTTTTTCAACGTTTTTTTGATTGTACAATCATAATTTTTTGAGACTCCAGGTCTATGTAAAACTGATTAGCAATTGAAGATCATTTAAGATTGTCAAAATTTTAAAAAACAACCAAGATCACGTTCGAAAGACAATCCACACGGGCCTTAAATGAAAATCATCTCGAGTAAAATTCATCCACTTGAAAATTCTCAAATATTCCACCCATCAAGTTCACTGACGTCAAACTATCAATTAATCATAAATAATAAAAACAGTAATTAGAGACCCTAAGAACCCATTCCCCTCCTCAAATTGTACCAGACACTATTTCATAAATTAAAAATAGGAATCTCCTGCAACAGAATTCATCCAATTATAAATTCCCAAACACATTCAGTCCATCAAGTTCACTGACTCCACCCCCAATTAAAAATCCCCAAATCCACTATTCACCAAGTTCACTGACATCAACCTACCCATTAATCATAAATATTAAAACAGTAATATAAGACCCTGAGGACCCATTGATCAATGCCAGTCTGATGTGAATCAATCAATTTATACCTGACCTACGAATATCACAAAAAATACAATGAGGCCAATTAAGGCCCGCAAATTATACCACAGACTCTATTTCATAAATTAAAAATGGGAATCCCCTCCAACAGAATTCATCTAATTATAAAAATCTCTGATTATAAATTGCCAAACATTCAGTCCATCAAGTTGACTGACGTCACCCAACTAATTAATCATAAATACTAAAACACTAATTAAAGACCCTAAGAACCCATTTCTCAATTCCAGACTCTCTCCATGAATGAATTCATTCTTGACCTACGAATTTAATAAAAAACATAATGTTCTAGGGCAATTAAGGCCCTCAAATTATACCACAGACTCTATTTCATAAATTAAAAATGGGAATCCCCTCCAACAGAATTCATCTAATTATAAAAATCTCTGATTATAAATTGCCAAACATTCAGTCCATCAAGTTGACTGACGTCACCCAACTAATTAATCATAAATACTAAAACACTAATTAAAGACCCTAAGAACCCACTTCTCAATTCCAGACTCTCTCCATGAATGAATTCATTCTTGACCTAAGAATTTCGTAAAAAACATAATGTTCTAGGCCCGTTAAGGCCCTCAAATTATACCACAGACTCTATTTTATAAATTAAAAATGGGAATCCCCTCTCTGATTATAATCTCTGATTATAAATTCCAAAACATTCAGTCCATCAAGTTGACTGACGTCACCCAACCAATTAATCATAAATACTAAAACACTAATTAAAGACCCTAAGACCCACTCCTCAATCCCAGTCCAAACTCTCCAAATCATTCCTGACCTACGAAAATCCCAAACTCCAGTGTCCCCTCCCCGCCGAAAACCCATCCCCAAAGATCGTTATCTAATCAAAAGAAAGCCAGCGAACCACCAACGTCTCAATAACCCGTTGGAATAATTATCGTTACATATTTTAGCGTCAATCAGCCCGATGATTAGGGGGCAAAAATAGATCGAGGATCGAAATGGCATGCATCCTTGACCTTTACCCACGTCGAAGGGACAGGACGTCAATAAAATCGAAGTAAAAAACATAAACACGAGATGAAGAACGAGTGAATATGACTTCTCAAGTGCTATCACTTGTCCCAAGGTTAGCGAGCTATCCTCTGTACGTGTTTACGATGGGGTCGAAGGTGGATTATTGCATTGTAACTGTTATAAATTTTTAATCACCTGAATGGGTTCTCGTTGAATTGGCTGATGTGTCGTCTACGGAGGCTGTTCTTGCCCGGGTTATACCTATGCATCCTCCCATTCTAGGTGGCTGCGATAACCAAACATTTCACCGGAATTCAACAACACCTCACATGCCATTTTCGTCCATTTTTTATTTTGTCACCGATGGCTTTTCATCGCCATTCGGAGCGAGGCGAGGCGAACTTTGTGGGAGGGGAGAAAGAGAGAGAGAGAGAGAGGAGGGAGAGAGCGCTTGAGCGAGCTTGGAGGGAGAGAGATGCGGGATTTGAGGGGTTTTTGTCTTCGTCTAGCGCGGGGGTGGGCGCAGAAATGCAAATGCGTCATCTGACGGTCAGATAACCGTCACAATGCAATGGGCCAGAAACAAATCAATCATTTTTATCTAGGTGAACTTGGTTTTTTATCAATCTTCATTTGAATTCATGTTGCATTCGTGTTTCTCAATTATTGACTGATGAAGTAATTCGGAATTCGAATGTTTAAATTGGTGGTTAATAAGAAAAAATTGAGGAGTAATATTAACAATTGATTTATTTTAAATTTAAGTGTAATTAAAAGTTGTGAGTATGCCGATGTCTGTACACTAATCAAGTTTTTAGTCATCTTCATTGAAGTTTGAAAATTAATGTATTAATAATTGGTAATTTAAATTTCTCCATTATTGGCTGATGAAATGATTCGGAATTTGAATATTTAAATTGATGCTTAATTTAATAAGAAAAAACTGGGGAGTAATGTTAACAATTGACTTATTCTAAATTTAACTGTAATTAAAAGTTATGATTATGCCGATGTCTGTACAATCGAGGATTGCGGCGAGGGAGAGAAATGTCCAGTGCGGGCGCTTTCTCTCTCTTCCGGAGGGGACGTGGTCTCTCGATGGGGATGGGAGCTATCTTGCCGAGCGAGATATGTAAATTTAAGAATTATTGGGCTCGCTAAATAAGAAACATGCGCACGGGCACTCACACACACCAAATTTTGGGTTTGTCAGGGGCGTATATGAGCGCCTTAGAGCGACCATATTGACGAAAAACAGCGCCCTCAACGGTATTTCGTGAGTCCAATTTTATAAAATTCAGTGGCGAAGTGGTAAAAGGAGATGAGTCAATTTTTACTATTGGCCAGTTTTCAATCAATATCTCGGAATGTAAAGGAGATAGCAAAATTTTTGTTATAACCTTTTTTGTGGAGCCGATTGTGTGCTACAATAAATGTAGTTACGAAAATTTCGCTATCTCCCTTAGATTTGGAAATATTCTTCAAAAACTCAACTGGGAGATAAGTCGACTCATCTCCGTTTACCACTTCACTAGTGAATTATAACAAAACTCGAATAGAATTGTTATGGATTTTCAATAGAAATCGAAAGCGCTAGGTTTTTCTATTAATTTTTGCAATAAATGATTGCTTAATTGAAAAAATTGTTTAAGTGAATCCAAATGTTATTTAAAATATTCTTTCCAATGTCATTTGACCAAGTTCCAACATGAGATTGATTACCTGATCTGTTGAAAAGGTTCATTTTGAAACCATTATTTAGAGAAAAGTCAAAAATATTAATGTCGGGGCGATGTTGGCAGCCAACGTTGGATGCCAACGTCGGGGCAATGTTGGGTCTATGTCGGGGCAATGTTGGCGATCAGTATTGAGACAATGTCGGCAGTCAACGTTGAGCCAATGTTGGGTGTCAACATCGGGCCAATGTTGGGGCTATGTTGGCTGTCAGCGTAGCGGCTTGTCAGTGCTGAATTCAATGAATCATTGAATTAAATTTAGAATACACCGTCATACAAATTTCATTCGGAAACAAATTGCCAGTTTATTAGCAAAAATATATTAACCATGTTGTGACAAAAGCAAAACTCTTGAAAATATTTTCTCCGAATCCAAGACGATGATTATAATCAGCGCTGGAGAACAAAAAAAATGTCATCCTCCGATTCAAAGGTCAGAAAAAAAACACTCATGTCCATTTATATCTGCAATATATTAAATAATTATTAGAGATACAATATGTGCCATTAGCTATTCGAGGTCATGGTATATACAATTTTTATCCATTATTTCACTCTTCACAAACATTTTCCACACATCATCTGAACAGTTACAATTTGTCCATGTTCTCATTCATCTTTTATGCATCAATTTTGTGGCTTTCTTAATTTAAATGTAAAAAAGAAGGTCTAAAAATTCACAACTTCCCATTTCTTCCTCGTTTTTGATCTTCAAATGTTCCCCGAAAAGAGTGAGAAAAAAATTTAGCATTGTTCATCGTTTCTCTGATGGACTCGTCATTTCGTTCTACGCAGGATTTGTCATTCTCCATTCACTTCTCGATTTGAACAAAATAACAGCGACGATAGTACTTACACTGTATAATTAATATCGTAGGACAATTCAGTTACAAACATACATTAATAAAATAATGACAGTAGTGAAATGGAATTATTCGAGTTATCGTCCATATCAATTTCACATTTATTGAGAGAATTACACGTGTGAAAAAATTCAGGGAAAAAAACCTAGAGCATTTGTTTGAAAATTCACTCAATTTTTTTGTCGATTTCGACGGGGAAAAAAATGAAAAACTTAGGGACAGAAATTTTATTCAATAGATTTCGATTTTTGTATAAATAAAAGGAAATCGAAATGGAATCGAAATCTATTGATTTTTTTATTATGGAAACTGCACGAAAAAATGGGGAATTTTTAGTAAAAATTGACGACAAATAATAGAAGTTCAAAGAAATCCCTAGGATTTTATATTTAATTTTTTTTCCATGCACGTGATTATCGAAATATTAGGATTAAAAAATGGGTTGAATACTGATCACGGATTGTTGTGAAAACGTTGGAGAAGAAATTATTGTTCAAGCGATTTGATTCTAACTTAGACAAATTTACAATAAATAAATCGATGGATTACGTAAGGATTATGTAGAGTGGTTCTATCACGTATCGATCAATTCAATAGAAAATTCCAGCCATAATCCCATGAACTTTATTCTGCCGAACGATTCTGATTCGGAAGTAGCTAAAACTCAACAGAATTATCGAATTCCGCAGTCAAATTTCACCTTTTTATCGGTTTTAAGCACTAGCTTCTCTATTGAATTTTCAGTCTCGTGCAGGCTGAAGTGAAATTCGTCACCGAAATTTTCGATTGAAAATTCTTCATCAAATTGCACTTCCATATTCTGCAAAACGCTCCACTCTTGTCAATTGATTGATTAATGAATAAATTATGCCCTTGGGACTTTCGTTCGGTGAACGAAAGGTTTATATTCGTATAGAATGAAGAAAAATATTCTCACAAATGAAATTCGTCATACATTCTGTACATTCCACTCCATTTTCGTGGATTATTCCTCCCTCACTTGACTTTTTTTACTGGATATTTTTTTAATAAAAAATCCTTTTAATTAAATTCTGCAGGGATGAAGTTGAAAAATTTCACATCGAGTTTACGAATTCATAACGGATATATAAATACTTAATACATGACATTGCAGATGTATTCACAGTTTTTTCGTACGAAAAAAGTCAATAAATTTTTATTTTTCTAGATTGGATTTTTTAAAATCAATAGATTTTCTTCATATCCTCACGAATGAATTTCCATCGTCATACATTCTGTACATTTCACTCCACTTTCGTGGATTATTCCTCGCTCACTTGACTTTTTACGTGAGAAAATTTTTCATTGGATGTTTTTTAATAAAAAATCCTTTTAATTCAATTCTGCAGGGATGAAGTTGAAAAATTTCACATCGAGTTTACGAATTCATAACGGATATATAAATACTCAATACATGAGATTGCAGATGTACACATTTTGCTCGCACGAAAGGAAATCAATAGATTTTTATTTTCCCCATTTCCTCCAGACTCCTTTTACAGAAATTCTTGGGTCTCAATTTTGTTTAGTTATTTTCTTTCTTGAAAATACTTTGAAAATTCATGCCCAATAATTTCCACAAAAAATCGAAAAATCAAAATCTATTGAATTTTCTCATACGTATTATTCCATTTAATGACACTACATTCATTTTCATTTCCCATTCACTCCTGCACACGCCGGAAGAACGCAAATGATTAGCCAACGGTGCAAAATATATTGAAACCCCCGTGTTTTTGAAAAATATTCCCTCTTCTCTCTCCCCCAGTTCTCTCCTAACATTAGTGTTTAGATTCATTGCTTCAGGTTTAGCTGATGTACTGGAATCACAGGTGTCAGAAAAAGTCTCTGTCAGACACTAACAAGATCTCAAATTACCTCAAAGCTCAACAAAGAATTTCACATTTTCACATTCGCCCTCAAGTAAATTTTTTTTTCAGTTTTCGTAATTTTTTTATACAGAGATGCAAAAACTAAGTAGAGTTTGTTTCTATTATCTTACACCGATCTCAATAATTCTATTATGGGCTTGAGAAGCTGTTAATATTAAGAAAATAACGTTTTGGTAAAAAACGTTCATTTTTTTTGTCTTCAAAGTTTTGGGGATTTTTATTGAATTCAATTATTGCAGTGAAGGAACATGAAGTTTCTTTAACCGATTGGAAGCGTCTTCAATATTCTATAATGGAAACACTGTAACGCTTACAGAAGGAAGATTGTTCACTCCTGATTTATTGAATTTGTCAGTCTGATTTGTGATTCAAGAATTGGCGAATCGATTTTAATGGCAGGATAATTTCAATTAATTCATTTTTTATAACAGAATTTAATCAACTTTCCCGTTCTTCGTAACAGGATTTTCTCCTCACAGGCTGATAACTCCTGTCGACATGCAAAAGGTATCATTTTTATAGAACATGATCATTCAATAGGGGAGGGTAGGACAATACGGGCACTTTTCATTTTCCAATGTCAATAATTCATTGAACGATTGATGCAGCAAGATAATTTTTTTATGAGTTTATTTCTGAGTTATGAACGTTGAAAAAAAGTCAAAAGTTTCCATTTTGCCTCACCCTGTCTTGTTTTCCTCGCAGGACGAAATTAAATTTCTGATTTCTGGACTAGAAAATTTGGGGACTGCTGATCAATTGTTCTCCTGGTCTCTTTGACCTTTTTTCAGGTATAAAATACTTCTAAGTTACGGAGTTAGACGCCAACTCAGTGATTGAAAAAAGTACGACGCTAGCGTTTTTTCTGTTACAAAATTACTAAGAGTGAGAAAAGGTAATAGTAGTGGACGGTGGGGAATTGAACTGCGTCCCATGGATTATATGGTCAGACTGTCTCTTTAGACATTGAGAGATTGCTTGAGAGATTCAGACACATATGGAAAAATTTAACAGGAAAACCAAAATTCTATTAGAACTCTCTAGAAATTCTTTTGAGATTCTATTAAAATTCTATTAGAATTCTCGTAAAAAGTGTATTTCTTTTTTGCGCTGATTCGATGAGATACTTGATAGGAAAAAGTCAACAGATTTCGATTTCCTTGGCTAAAATTTTGCAAGTTTTTTTGTTTAATTTTCTTGCTGAAACGAAAAGAAAAATAGAATGAAAAAAGCTTGGAAAATTTGAGGCGAGAAAATTCTGCAGAAAATATCTCTAGAATCAGCCCAAAACTAATAGAAAGTTGAATAGAAATCCAATAGAATTATCTAGCTAATTGCTAGGTTTTTCTATTCAATTTTTTCTTGCGTGGAATTCAGCTGAATGCAATGTGTATGAAAAAAACAAATAGAGAAATCTTCTACAGATAATTTTATTGAAATTCTACTGAGTTTGTGTCCATTCTACAGAAAAAATTTTCAATAGAAAATATTCAATGGAAAAAAAATGACAGATTTTGATTTTTGTACCGAAATTCTCGAGCGCAAATTTTCCATTTTTTAATTGCAATTTCATTAGTTCCTCATAATAAAACGCAAAAAAAAAACCTAAAAAGTTCTTGTTCAAGAATTCCCATATGAATAATGCCAATAGAAAGCTTGACACAGAAAAATCAACACCTGCACGTTATTCTATAAGAAAAAGTCTATTTAAAATTGCACAGGAGACTCCTACAATGTTCAACAGAATTTTCTAATAGCATTCCAATCAAACTGCAATAGGATTCCAATAGAATTTCTAAGAAAAAACCATTTTCTATCAAATTTTTCGTACATGATACCTCAAAACTACTCTTCCCTGCAATTCAACCCCACCACCAGTCCCCCCGAGCTCCCCACGATCGCCAGAAACTGAATGATTCACGATGAAAAACTAGACAACCTACCCCTAATTTGGTAAAAATCCTAATCAGAATCCTCTTCGATTGTCGGCGGTAGCATGGCAAGATGCTGTTGACTGAGCATTCCCCTCGACAAGGCGTACTCCGCCAGTGCCCGATGACAAAAAACATACTGATCCGGCATTTGAATACTGTAGGCACGTTGTGCGCGTATTTTCTCAACAGTGCCCCTGATATCGACAGTGCCAGTGTCCTCAAGCCTCGAAATGCAGATATCGAGAGTGCAGAATGTCCCTGTCCTCCCAATACCAGCACTGCAGTGAACGACTATTGGTGGTCCCCTGGGATGTCCCGCCCAGGTGTCCCCCCTACTGGCCAGTAATTTGTTCTGCTGTTGTCTGACGAGGGAGAGAAACTGGAGGAGAGCCCTGGCTGACTGGGGAACACCGTAGTCAGGCCACGCTGTGTACAGCATGTGACAGACCTCCCTGGACTCTTCAGTCTTATTGTTGATGAGGAGGAGCATGGATATCGTGTAATCGGGATTTGTGTCCACTTCGAGGGTTGTCACTGTGAAGCCCCCAGCTGATACCTGTGGTAAAATTAGGGGTTATCAGGGGTGAAAAAATATCGGAAAAAAAATATGGGAAAACATTGCGAATTCGACGGAGAATTCTGGGGGATTTCTGTTGAAGTGCTATACTTATATTAATCATCCTGACCCTTGTGACCCTTATTTAAACCCTTAATCTGACTCATGTCCCTTATTTGGAACATTATTTTGACCCTCATTCAGACCCTTGTCACCCTCAATTTCGAAGTCTTAACTTAGCGTATCAAATTTTCATCACAAGTCAATTTGGATTATTGTAATGTAGAGAGATAAAAAATTGAATTAATGCAATGAAATGACACACCTCATCCCCAGGCTCGGGCCCCCAGTACTGCGCGCACTTTGTCCTCCCTCTCTCGACCACTCTGGTGGTCATAACAACCACCAGGGTCTGCTGCTCCCACACCATCCGCCAAAAATCACCGCATGTCTTGGGAAGGGGTCCCTGGGTGCTGATGAAAGCGTTCTTCTGCTTGTAACCATCCACGAAATTGGCGTTTATGTAGTCGGAGGCTGGATCCCCGTCCACCTGCGACAAGCAGACCCTGGAGTGGTCGTAGCAGAGGACGTCTGTGTAACGATTTTTCGGCTGATTCGGCCGGAGTTTAGCATTGTTGAAGGATCCGTCCGGCGGTCGCTGACGAATCTCCGTGTACTCGGCTACAAGACCCGGCCGACCCCGGGAGTGAATGGTCTCGATGAGCTGCTCCATGGTGACGGCTTGGAGGCCTGGATCACCGTGGAGGCTGTCATCGTCACTGAAACCCGAGCTCGCTGAGGACGGGGGCTGGACGGGCGAGGGGGCTTCATCGCTTGCAATCCAGTCGCCGTTTGTTATCTCAATGTCACCGATTGTGACACCACCATTCTTTATCTTCAATTTCTCGGAGACGGGACTCGTCGGGGTGGTTGGGGTGTCGTTTGCCTTCTGGTGATTCGGTGATTTCGATGTCGGGGAGAGAGGACTACCCACTCGCGGGGTAACCTGGAAGCAGAGTTTGTCAATGCGTTGAAAAATTTAACGGTGGGCCAATTTTTACTACCAACGTTGGGGCAATGATGGCTGTCAACATTGGGACAATATTGGGGCAATGTTGGCTGTCAACATTGGGATAATGTTGACTATCAATGCTGGGACAAGATTGGGGCAATGTTGGCTGCCAACATTGGGATAATGACAATGTTGGGACAATATTGGGGCAATGTTGGCTGTCAACATTGGGATAATGTTGACTATCAATGCTGGGACAAGATTGGGGCAATGTTGGCTGCCAACATTGGGATAATGACAATGTTGGGACAATATTGGGGCAATGTTGGCTGTCAACATTGGGATAATGTTGACTATTAATGTTGAGACAATATTGGGGCAATGTTGACTGTCAATATTGGGATCATGTTGACTATCAATGTTGAGACAATATTGGGGCAATGTTGGCTGTCAACATAGGGATAATGATGACTATCAATGCTGGGACAATATTGGGGCAATGTTGGCTCTTGGCTGTCAACATTGAGATAATGATGACTATCAATGCTGGGACAATATTGGGGCAATGTTGGTTGCCAGCATTGAGGCAATGTTGGCTGCCAACGTCGGGGCAACGTTGCCTATCAACATTGGGATAATGTTAACTATCAATGTTGGGACAATATTAGGGCAATGTTGACTACCAACGTTGAGACAATGTTGGCTATTAATTTTGACACTATTTTGGTTGCCAACATTGAGGTAATATTTGCCTTCAACATTGGAACAATGTTGAATTGAATGAATAATTTCATTTAATTTAAAATACATTGTCACAGATGTATTTTAAAATGCATTCGTCATGTTGTGACGAATGCAATTTCCCACTTGTTTCAGGAATTCTTTGGGGAATTCATCTTTCTCTGGGCTTTCTCATTAATTGCGAATATTTCACGTTTCGAGGGGTCTCTTGGATTACATTTTTTAAATTAATCCACTCTGTCGTTGTACAATAATAAGTAAATAAAATTGGCTGAATGAATAAGATAATTCGACCATTGTATTTACCTCGCACAATTCACCACCACCGCGATTCGTCATGGACTTGAGACAGTGTAACAGCCAGGCTTCATGCTGTATCTCCAAAGTTCCACCTAATCGTTTGGGCAACGATTCACGTGGTATATGTAGTGTCAACTGTGGTATTGACACTGTAAAAACCCGATCCCTCAATTTCTCCCTGACAAAGAGTCTCAGTATCTTGAATGGCGCTTTGAACCACAGTGGAGCAGTGACAATGAGAACTTTCTTCAGTTTCGCCGGATAGCCACCCTGCAAACAATGTACAAAATGTGAAAACTATTTTCAACTGGCTTTAACGTGAAAATACACGTAGTTTTTATTGGGTAACGAGATTCTATTATTAATTTGTCTTCAACCTTAATCTTGGATGTCATCCAACGGACCGATGTCTCTCAATATCACTTTCAAAAATTCATGTACTCGTGGCTGTATCTATTTCAGTTGTCGAGTCGTAGAATAGGCCAACATTATTAAAAAATATAAATTTACAATTTATGGGATAATAAATAAATTTATTTACAATTTATTTATTAATTGTTCTATTCCATTTGAGGCTCGGGTGTACTATCTTTCGAATGTTATCTAGATTTTTTTTTTTCGTAATCCAAAATTGTCAATTGAGTGGTACATCATGTAGAAATTCCCAAAAATTATGATAGAATGATTAAAAAAAATAGACGAAATTCTGAACTTTTTCAAAGATCGTTTTTCATTGAGATCCAGAATGAGTTGAAAAAATTGGAAATTACAAATATCTGATTCGCTGTGGCAAATTATCTATTAGCTGTCATTTTCCATGGTGGATAACAAAACACTAACTCCTCATGGGAAGTGACAGCTAGGTATTTCAATTTTCAAAACAGTAGTATGTAGTCATCTGGCATTTTTATGTGATAAAAGTGTGATTAAAAAATTCTCCAAAATATTACAATTTTTTTCAAAGAGCCTTTTCCGTAATAAATGTCTCTGTGCAGTGTGGGGAAAAAATTTACGAAATCAGTCTTCCCCCTGCATGATATTGGGTAGCAGGCCGCCATTTGTCACCGTAAATCACATACATTTTTCAATTTCTTGTTATTCAACTTATTCTGAATAAAAATTAAAAATGCTCTGTGAAAAAATTAAGAATTTTTTCTACTTTTTTTTTATTATTCATTCATCATTTTTTAAAACTTCTGCATGATGCAGGACTTAATTGACAATTTCAGATATTCCCATAGAAAAATCAAAGTCTATCGAATTTTTAGAAAATAATCTAATTTAAAACATCGCATCTTTACACTCATTTCAATGGAAATATTGGACTAATGATGTTAGCCTTATTCTAGTTTACCAATTCACCGCAGAAATGTCTAAAAAATTGACAACCGCCGTCTTTCAGAGGGCGGAAGTAGCGCGACCCCCACTCGAATGACAGATCCACGAAGAATGCCCTCTTTTCTCGCTATCAATTGCACTCCCCCATCCCCACAGTTCCAGATACCGCAATCGTCACTTCTGGACAAGTGAAAAATTTCATTTCAGTGCAGATGTGTCACTCCATGTCCTTTGATCAATGGCAATCGATTAGTGGCCTTATTCCCGTCACGAGAGGATGGAAAACAGCTGGAGTCAGGGGTGTCTCGCGCCCCCATGCAACCCCCAGAGTGACCCCAACTGATTTAAAATAAATTCACCCACTGGATATGAAATAATCGCTCTCAAATGACGGGTTTTAACGCTCGTACCGGTTATTCTCGGGGGGTAATTTTTTATCAGATTGATCTAGTTGTCCTCTCGGTGCAAGGAAAATCATCCAACTACTGGCAGAAGCAGCGTCGTGTGACGTTTACGAGTGCGGACATGCGCAGGGACAGCCTCAATGTTACCCCTCGTATTTTTCATTTTGTTCACGTACTGCGCTAGGGGTTGTGCAACCCCGCCTCATCTGAAGGCTATCATCCCCACCAGTGGGGGACCCTTCGGGTCGCCAGAGATGAGAAACGGAGGGATTATCAAAATGAACGCTACACGCAACCCCAGTGCAGTAGATTCTATCAATGTCTTCATGCGTTTGGTATGGATTTTTTTTTTGCTTGGATGGGTGAAGATATTTAATAGAACATCTTAACGGTTTTCTCGGGAAATTGTGGTGAGTTCTAGTGGAACTCTATGAGAATTCTACTGGAGTTTTACTGGAATTCTATTTGAGAATTCTATAGATTTTTATTTTTCTGGGGAAATTCTCGGGCATGAATTTTTCAACTTCTTTCTGCTGTATTCTTATTTTTTAATGATAATGAAGTCCAAGAAAAAAATTAGAGAAACTCTATGAAATTCTCTACGAGAATTCTACTGGAGTTCTACTGGAATTCTATTTGAGAATTCTATAGATTTTTATTTTTCTGGGGAAATTCTTGGGCACGAATTTTTCAACTTCTTTCTGCTGTATTCTTATTTTTTAATGATAATGAAGTCCAAGAAAAAAATTAGAGAAACTCTATGAGATTCTCTACGAGAATTCTACTGGAGTTCTGGAATTCCAGTGGAGAAAATCCAATCGAAATTGTGATATATTTTAGATTATGAAGATGGAAAAACAATTCAGATAACGTTGGAAAGATAATCCACCCGGGCCTTAATGGAAAATTTATAGTCTCATATTTTTAAATATTTAATTCATCGTCAATTGGAAATTTAGATTGCCAATTATTTCACTATTTTTAAATTTCAATTAGTATATTGAAGGGTCGATTATGTTTCCTTGAACGTGATCTTGGTTGTTTTTTTTATTTTAATGATCTGAAATGATCTCCAATTGCTATTCAGTTTTACATAGTCCTAGAGTCTCCAAAAATTATGATTGTACAATCAATAAAACGTTGAAAAAAAGCTGAACATTTTCAGAGTGTTTTTGAATAATATTGGGAAATAAACCCAATAGGGAGGAAATTGGAAATTAATAATTTGATGTATCGAATGGCTGTCAGATCGTTAGTTACCGCGATAAATTATCCATTCACTATTTCCTCTCTATCGGACTTATTTCTTAATCTTTATTAAAAACGCTCTTTGAAAATGTTCAGTTGTTTTTCTACTTTTTTTTATTGTACAATCATAATTTTTAGGGACTCCTGCGAGATGTAAAATCCAATGGAAATTGCGATATATTTTACATTATGAAGATGGAAAAACAATCGGGATTACGTTCGAAAGATAATTTTACGTAAGATTATTTTACGAATCTAGGAGCGCAAACCGCAGTTTCTCTTCATCAAAACTATGAAAAGAATTGTTAGTTTTGAACAAATAACAGTGGAGAATAATAAAGGAAAATAGAGAAAATAATGCAAGCAACAAAGACTTTGTTATGAATTCCATTTATTCCTACTTCATATTCATATCTTATATCTATGTTAGTCGCAGTATGGGGTGAGATTTTTTTTAGTTGAGAGTGAGTGATTACCTTCAGCAGGGTGAGAATTTTCTGCGACAGATCGTAATCAAAATTCTGATATTTGCTGTCAGACATGTCATAGATGAAGACTAGTCCATGGCGCTGGGTCTCGGCGCTCTCTAGTGCTGCATCCAACTGGTAGACGACACCCTGAAAGCATTCAGGAGTCATTCGCCTCTCTCATTTGCCTCTTTCAATTTATAATGATACGGAATTTTTGTGGATAATGTTTGAGAAGCCGTGAAAGGAGGGGAAGACAGCAATGAACATTTTCGCTCATGCGCTGAGATTATGTGGGTGATAATGGCGACCATCAGGCTAGATTGCTGTTTGAATTTTGCGCACTGTTGAAAATTTTTGGTTGATATTTTCGTGGAAAGTTTGTCGAGAAAAAATTCCACTGGAATTTCAAGGATTTTCGTAATGGGAAATTTACAATTTAATTAAAAAATTAATGGAAATGGTAAATTTTGATTTTTTTATATAAATCTTGTTTTAGATTTTTTCGACGGAAATTTGACCCAAAAATTTACATCAGAATTTATTTATTATTCTTAATTTTTTCGTAATGGAAAATTCATAATTTAAAATGAAAACTGAAAATGTCGAGAACAATTTCAACGTCGAGTTACTGAGAAATGTTGAATTCTTGATAAAATTCTCGAAAACAAACAAAAAGAGTCACGGAAGCAAGAATAGAAAATCCGAGAAAACCGAGAGGAATTGGAATTTGTAAACCGAATATTCAGTCAGTTAGGGTTGGACCTAAGGGTGATTGACCCCACATTGGAAGGTCGGGGACACCAAAATACTGACCTGTAGAGTCGTTTGATGCGTTGTGTACTGTGGCAGATGCAAGTGGGCGGTAAAAATAGCAATTGCCGCACCTGTACCGTCTCTCGACGACTGAAACACGCAATTGACGTTCTTTTTTAACTCTTCTCACATGGCAGTCACTAATACAATTGGTCTGACATAACTCGCTATTTGAGTTTGAATGCACCATCAAGTGGAAATTGTGCGTGTCTTTGCATTTTGAAAAAGACAAGGGACGACGAGATTTTGTTTCTCATATCAAGAGTGAAACAAGATGAGTAAATTTTGATTCACGAACAGTTTTGCGTGGATATCTCCGAATTGAAGGGAGGTAGAAAAAATTTCATAGAAAACTTTTTTGGAGAACAAAATGTCAGCTACAAAAAAGGTCTGAATAGAAATTTTGCTATCTCCCTTAGATTCTGAGATATTCGTAAAAAACGGATCCCTTCGTAATTTTAAAAGTGAAACGAGTCGAGTCAATTTTGACTCACGAACAGTTTTTCATGGATATCTCCGAATCGAAGGGAAGTAGAAAAAAATTCATGAGGACCTTTTTTGGAGATGAAATTAACAACTACAAAAAAGGTATGAATAAAAATTTCGCTATCTCCATTAGATTCCGAGATATTCATAAAAAAACTGATCCATTCATAATTCAAAAGTTGGAAAAATGTCTGTCTTTAACCGTAAATATCTCGAGAACGCCAGAGTGAATTTCCCCGACTTTTCTTTCATTCTCGAGGTATTTTTTCACTCTTCAAAATGAGGCCTGAGTCATACAAATCGTACCATTTGTGCAAGAGATATCGACGATTGAACATCAGAATCTGTTCTAAATTTCGTTTCGCCACTTCACAAGATCAATCTTACCAAAACGGTAAATTTTCCAGTCTTCAATTCACTGAGAAGTGGCTCCTGGGTAGGTTGAAGTGTCGCCAGTCCCTCGCGACGCCTAGTAGCTTCATGCTGCTCATAAAGTGCTAATGCCCTTGATACCTCGAATTTCCTAGCAGCTAGAAACTTGACTGCTGTACTCCAAGACACTGGACTCGCTCGTCTACCAGCCCGACATTTGTTTACCGCCTCTATAAACTCCTTGGTCGCCTTGATTGAGAAGATTCATAATAAAACACTGGATTACGTCATTATCTCGTGAACTGCGTGGGATTCGTCGAATTATTTCGTCAATTTCCGCGTTTTTGTTTTCGTCAGGGCAATGTTTCAATGGTTCGTTTATTTTTCTCGGTTGTTTTTTTGGATTTGGGACGAGTAGGAGTCGATATGCAAAAAAAA
>NW_021680376.1:2138712-2154872 GCF_001412515.2 Diachasma alloeum
GGGGGGGGGGGGGGGGTAATCGGTTCGTTTAAACTGCTTAAACGCCGGTAATCCGGTCTTAACGGATTACAAAATGATCCGGTGGAGGAGTCGCATGTGGGATTCTTAAATTAATTTTAGGATTTTTTAAAGAAGTGGTTATGGCGTGTGGAAAAATTACAGGGAAGGGCCTGAGATAAATGAAAATAGTGGAGTGATAGACCTTTGCATTTCGAATTTTCATACTTCAATGAACTTTCAATCATATTCGGAAATTTTATTTGATTTTTCAGGCGGAAAAAGTCTCTTGGCATTTCCCCTATCATCATTCATAATCATTCATAATCAAAAATAAAAAAATCCTCATTAGAAATATTTTATATTCAACAGGAACATCAAATGTGAATAAAATAAATCATTTGAATTGAATTTGATTCATCATAATTGACAACTCTAGTCAGACAATGAATGAATATTATTTCCGTAACTGAAACCGAAGAAAAAAACAAAATAAATTAAATAAGAAATAAATAAATTAATGATAATAATAATGCTATAATTTAATTTTATAAAAAAAATTGGAAAACAATAAAAAATGAGAATTTTTTTAAATTAAAAATTTAAAACAATATTACTATTATTATTATTTCTTTATTTGTTATTGTTTATTTAATTTTATGTTATAATTTAATTTTTTTTATTCATTAATAAATTCTCGTTATTTTCTTGGGTTTGGAAAGAGTAGGAGTCGATATTCAAAAAATAATCGGATAAGGGGGGAAGGGAGGACAATCAGTTGTTTTAAATTGTTTAAACGCCGGCTTAAATTAATTTTATGGTTCTTTAAAGAAGCGGTTATGACGTATGGAAAAATTACAGAGAAGGGCCTGAAATTAATGCGAATAGTGGAGTGAAAGGCCTTTGCATTTCGAATTTTCATACTTCAATGAATTTTCAATCATCTTCGGGAATTTTCTCACGCGAAAAAAATCTCGGCCTTTCCCCTCCTCACCATTCATAATCAATAATAAAAAAATCCTCATCAGAAATATTTTAAAACAAAATAAAATAAAATATTCAACAGGACCATCAAACGTGAATGAAATAACAAATTTGAATTGATTTTCATTCACGATAATTTTCAACTCTCCCACCGCAATTAACCGATCTCCTCTCGCCAGAAAATGAACTCAGACCCCGACTATGAATGAATGACTATCATGTCCCTACCTGGAACCCCCGGTAGAAACCCACAAATTCCCGATTGGATGACGTTTCCCTGTAAAAATTTCTGACGACACATGAATACCGCAGATTCCCAGGAACTCAGGGGAAAGTAATTCCCACATACTCTCAAGATTGATGATGTTCTCTTCCGGTAAGACCTGCAGCTCCCCCGATCGCCCCCCGCATGAGTGTCTATTTAAGATGTTTTTTTTCCTCTTTTTAAATACATGCTTGGAGCACTGGCATTGCTTCCGGTGGCTCGAAGCCCCTTCCTCTGTCCACCCCCCTCGCCAGTCAATAACTTCCGGTACCCCACCCTCCGTCCCGAGAAATTCGAGGTAAAACCCGTTTATGCGTGAGATGCTCTTCCCGAAGAGAAGAATCAATTTCGTTATTTATAATTCCCTTCCTATTTTCCCGACTATTCAATACCCAGCGCGTCTCGTCTCCCCGTGTCATCAGAGGACAATTAAACGTGCAAACCGACACGAAATAAATTATAAATGAGGATCAACACGAATTTAAACCCCCGACAAATTAAATACAAACGCGAAACATTGACGTGCAATTATTGATTCCCACGAAGAGGATGAAGGATGCACTCTGTCACGACTGATAAGAGCGTAATGAGCATTTCAGTCGAGTGGTAAAACAGAACAGAAGTTTATTCCATCACTTTTCCCTGATTATCTCGAAATCCGTCGGAGATACAAAAATCTTCGCGAGGAGAACTTTGTAGCTCTGATTCTCCTCTGCAAAAAAGATATCGACGAAATTTTCGCTGTCTCGCTTGGGTTCAGAGATATTCAGCGAAATTCGGAGTTGACTCATCCTGTTTTATCACTCCACTATTTTAATTGTTTATGGAAGTTGTCGTTCCATGCTGGACAACTGCATAAAATCGCAATTTAAAATGTTTCTCAATTGATTTACAGGTGATCTGTGCTCCGAGCTATGCATGCGACGAATTTTTTACGATCTTATCGACGACTTCATGACGATTTCAAACGTTAGAATAGGTTTTATGGAGCTCTGTCCACCCCCCTCACCCATCAATAACTTCCGGTACCCCACCCTCCGTCCCGAGAAATTCGAGGTAAAACCCGTTTATGCGTGAGATGCTCTTCCCGAAGAGAAGAATCAATTTCGTTATTTATAATTCCCTTCCTATTTTCCCGACTATTCAACACCCAGCGAGTCTCGTCTCCCCGTGTCATCAGAGGACAATTAAACGTGCAAACCGACACGAAATAAATTATAAATGAGGATCAACACGAATTTAAACCCCCGACAAATTAAATACAAACGCGAAACATTGACGTGCAATTATTGATTCCCACGAAGAGGATGAAGGATGCACTCTGTCACGACTGATAAGAGCGCAATGAGCATTTCAGTCGAGTGGTAAAACAGAACAGAAGTTTATTCCATCACTTTTCCCTGATTATCTCGAAATCCGTCGGAGATACAAAAATCTTCGCGAGGAGAACTTTGTAGCTCTGATTCTCCTCTGCAAAAAAGATATCGACGAAATTTTCGCTGTCTCGCTTGGGTTCAGAGATATTCAGCGAAATTCGGAGTTGACTCATCCTGTTTTATCACTCCACTATTTTAATTGTTTATGGAAGTTGTCGTTCCATGCTGGACAACTGCATAAAATCGCAATTTAAAATGTTTCTCAATTGATTTACAGGTGATCTGTGCTACGAGCCATGCATGCAACGAATTTGTCACGATCTTGTCGACGTCTCCGTGACGATTTTAAACGTCAAAATGGATTAAATAGAGCTAATAATGACTGTTGTACTTACTTGCTCCTGTTCGACAGTCAATGCCGCCGCCATTTTACCACTGACCAATACAGTGCTATCCCACGCGTGTGGAAGGGACTTTAAAGCGTCTCCAGTAAAACAACACACACACACAACACGCACGCACACATACACGCGCACACAACAAGTGAATCCACTCACTGATGGGCACCGATCATTGTGTTGTTTTTCATCTCCCAAATTCTGAGCCCCGGAAAACTGTCGATTTAATCAAATTGTCAATTCCGCACCTCAGGGCTGGTCCATCCACATCGTTCCACCACCACGTTGTTGCTTCATGTGACAGCGGAGGAGAGAAGAGCACACTTGTTTCCCTTGCCCCCACCAATCGGGGAAGTGGCTGCCACTGGGCATGGGGGCGACGATGTGGAAGAATGAGATGATTCAGCGGTACTCACCCACCGGCGACCGGAGAGGAGCGATCAACACACGACGGATGCACGCGAGTGTCACTGACATCATGGGAGTCAAGGAAATGATTAGTTACGAGGTGGGATAACTGGATTGCTACTGTATCGACCAGGGCGAGGCGGTAGAATTCAAATTTATTCACTTGTAATACCACAAGAGCTTCAAAATTATCGGGTATTTTCTGATAGGTTCGTTGCAAACAAACGAAGGAGTCAAGTTTTTCAGGTTAAAAAATCACGAGTGCGAGTGATTTTTCCTGAAAAACTTGACGACTTCGTTTGTATGCAGGGAACCTTCAGGAAAATGTCCAATTAATTTTGAAGCTCTCGTGTGGTATTCGGGGGATTATTTTTCCAATCCCAATGTCGGGCAATATAATTGAACCATGAGACGAAACTCACAATTGAGAAACGAAAATTGTATAATTAACACTCATTTCGAATAGAAATCCTCGGATTACCACAATTGAATTCAATCTGTCAGTTTGACGAGGGGTTAATTCGACTGCATGATGTTTTGTTTTTTATATAGCAACTACCAGAGAAAATTATCAAAAAATTATCAGTTGAAAACCCTGTAGCTTATACCACGTGATGTCAATCGATTAGATTAGATGTTTATTGTTTAGGATATTAAACAAAGTGATTACATGGAAAATAACATATGTACATAAGAAGCAGCAAAATAAAGCACAGCAAGAGATGAAGCAAAAAATAAAGAAAAGAGGCTAGAGAGTAAGCAAGTGAGTTGAAGAAATTACAAGACACGAGCAGATGGCCAACTGAATTAGGAAGATACTTCAAGATCACGCATCCATCTCCGCAGTTCTTGCTTAAAGGAAGCGAATGAGGGCATCTCCCTGGATAACGTAGATTCAATGGTTTTTTTTACCGCAAGGCCGATAACAACTCTTTTCATCATGCTGTGGCGAAAAGTGAACTTTTCGGCACGCTCCGCGTGCCTAAAAGTCCAATTTCCGCCACATTGTGATGAAAAATATTGTTCGTAACTCGTGAAAAAATGTTTTTTTGGTCGTGGGATTATATCACTCGCCTTCGGCTCGTGATATAAACCTCCCACTCGCCAAAAAAACACTTTTTTGCACTCGTTACGAAATATACTATTATTGAATTTTCTAACGAATTCGATAGGTTTTTCCTATTAAATTTTTTCGTCCGTGGAAATCCCGCCAGTAGTCGTCACGCTGCAGTTCGCGGTGAAAACCCGCACTGAAGATCATGAAAGCACAACACATCCACCACCACCCAAACTACCTCAATGACCCAGAATGCAGGTGGACTTGTCTCGGTTGTTGTTGCGCCGAGCTAGGAGGAAAAAGTCCCTCGAACGCGCTGTGAATATTATCTCCACCGCTCGGTATACGTGGTTTAGGTGCAATGTGAAGGCGAGGCAACGTGCTCACTCTATGACGTTACGAGCCAGGCATCCACCGGTGAAACAGTTATGATACGTGTAATTAACTCGGTATTGGTATTTCGTTACGGAAGTCGTTGAAACTCGTTCGATTATTTTCCTCTTCGTCGTTTTCGTTGAGCGTTCAAATTGTTCATTGAAGTTGTGAAAAATGCCGGACGTTATTGAACAGAAAATTAAACAAGTTCTGGGAGGTTTGAGCCTTGCTGACAGCGATGAGCTCTGTGATTTCACTCTTGTTGAGCAGAATGAGGCGATTGGTACGTGGAAAATGTTTTATTATTTATGGGAATTCATTCGTCGGCCCGACGAGTTTACGCATACATGAAGCATTGAAAAAAATTTTTTAGAACTTGAATGATGAGAAAGTCGTATAAGAAGCCTTAATAAAATTAAATTTTGAAGGTACAAAACCATATCAATTATTTACGAAAACATCTTTATATTCTGCATGTGTGAAGGGAAACCCAAATCAATGGGGACAGTTTGAAGATTGTATTCTTCTAAAGCCTCTTTCTGACGAATAAAAATAACAAAACGTAATTTTTTCTTTTTCTTCGGAATCGCTGTGTGCTCCCAAACAATACCAATTATGAGCCAAAATTTCAGATTTTTATTTTCACTGGTCCTTTTTGGTATCACCTCTATTCATTACAGTCGTGTAATGTTACGGCACATTTCATTACAAAAAGTCATTACGGGGACAATTGATTATAGCATTTTTCATCATATGGACAATTCATTACGGAAGTTTTGGAACAATACAATGCTGGTCGATTGATGATACGTCCTAAAAGGAAGAAGTACATCGATTATGATGCCCGGCTTTTTACAGTCGTTATGGAGTGGAGTGAAGATGCCGATATCGTTGAGTATTTGCGTGGAATGGCTCATAGTAAGCCGCAATTTTTGATCGTCATATGAACGATGCATTGAATTCAAATTGTGATGATGGAAATATGATGATGAATTATTGTTGTGATGAAATGTGCTGTACTAATTAAATTGTGCCGTAATCAAATGGTATAATGAATTGTGCGGTAGTGATTAGAGGTACAATCGTCCTTTTTCTGTGAAAATTTATAAAAAAAATTGCCAGAATTTTGTACGCACATACGGACGTACACCCAGACATTCCCTAAAAACATCATATCTCGACTTTCCATGACACTCCAAGTCACTGCCTAGTAAAACTGGAGAATCGAAAAATCGCGCGATTATAAAGTTTCCATTCGGAAGCAAAAAATGGTGAAAAATTTTTTTTTGCTTGAATGGCGTCATTTTGCTCCACTCTCTCCTACGTGTTTTACACAGAGGCTCGAGGTATTCAACCAACGGCGAGTTCCAACTACGTCCCAATCTGTCAGAAAACCGTGACATACATAGTGGCAGCAGTTCTGATAAACGAGCACGAGGAAGTCCTCATGATCCAGGAGGCGAAAGCCTCCTGCGCTGGCAAGTGGTACCTCCCAGCGGGAAGAGTGGAGCCAAACGAGAACCTCTACGACGCAGTGAAACGAGAGGTCCTCGAGGAGACCGGGCTCTCGATGGAGCCCAAGTCACTGATAATGGTGGAGTGCGCCAGTGGTTCCTGGTTCAGGTTCGTCATGACCGGGGAAGTCACTGGGGGAACTCTCAAGACCCCAGACCAGGCCAATGCAGAGTCCCTCCAGGCAAGTTGGGTGAAGAACGTGGAGGATCTGTCCCTGAGATCGGCCGACATCCTGCCACTCATTCAGAGGGGACGGGACTACAGAAAGGGCGTTAATCCACCTTGGCACAGTCCCATTTTGCCAGCGGACAAATCCAGGGAGAAACTCTTTCTCAGGCTCATTGTTTGCATCAAGAGAAAAGCTACGTAGGTCCTCAATTTTCACTTGTTTTGTAATATGTAAGGTGTATCCCTACGCTGAGAGAAAAACACGTTGTCAAACAAGTCTTGTTTGGGCCAACAAAATCGCTAGTTTTGAAAATTGCCAAAAATGAATTTGTTTGGTTCGAATTTGAAAGTCTCAAACATGAATGATTTTTTCATCCGTTTAGTCCGATACCAGTTGACAGTTGGTTGCAAAACGAGCATAGGATCGATGCCATTTCCATTGTATCTATTCTTTTAATTGCCGACATTTCAGTGAAATATTAAGACATTACTATAATTTATGCATTTTTATTGTTTTTTTAACCATCCGAAATCTCAGTCAAGGGATTTTTAATCCCATTTTATTATTATAACGGAGATATCAACATTTTAAAATTGTGAGTTTCTTAACTTGCGGCTTAAGAATTCACTCTGTCGTAACACCAGTTGATGCAAATGGAATTTTTCTCTCTTCTTCAATAAATCACTGTTCATTGGTGTCTATAACTTTCTTTACCAACTAAAATAATAACTCCAATCGTATCTCATTCTTAATAGATTCTTGAAACTGCCAAAATGATTAAATTATTAAAAAAATTTTCCCACGCAATTTAATTTACAATTTGATAACTAAAAATGGTTGAATTTACAGTGTCGTCTGTGCCAAACTGTAAAAGACACTTGGATATCCTTAAAGATATTATAAATTGTGTAATAAATTCTAGGAACCGAATGCACGTACTGTTATCAGAGAAAACGTCCCTCCACCTCCCAGTGTGTGAGATAAATCCCAACAGGAATCTCCACTCGACGTTGCACAAATTCATGGTCGTGAGTATTTACAGTTCAATTGATTGGCGAGCTAATGAGAGAACAAAAAAGTCATTTAATTATTTTGCCCTCCCCTTTTTATTTTTTAGGAAGTCTTCGGCGATGGAGTGGCTCAACATCGACCCCATGGCCTTCTGTCCGTAGAATTCAGTGGAGGAGGTGGTGGTGACGGCCTCTGTTTCACCCTGCTCGTATCATTCCGTCCTCCCCTCGAGGAGGTCCCCATCAAAGGAAAATACGTGTGGCATGAATTAGCCCAAAACGTCGCCGATGGTCTGGCCCAACGTCTCCCCAAAAATATGACTATTTCTCTGAACGTCGTTCGCTGAACTCATTCTCATTACGCGGATGAGAATTATTTTTTCGGATTGTATATAAATGTTTCATATCGATTGACAGATTTTATTTATCTATTTTCGTACGCATGGAGAAATTCAGTAGAAAGTTGCATTTTTACGAGGACATTCTACTCAGCTATTTTATTATTATTTTTTGAAATTGAATAGAAATGAATAGAAATGAAATGAAATTGAAGAGAACAGTAAAGAAAACAGGGGACATATGACAATTTTATAGTAGAAATTTCTCGAGTTATTTTTTCAAAAGCATCTTTCGGACAATAAGTCGTATAAAATAATCGTAAATCTGTTGGTTTTCAGTTATTTTTCATCAGACCATTTTCCATCAAATATTTTTTATTTAGAATACCTCAATATTCTAAAAAAAATTGAAATTTGAAACTTTATAATGAATTTCTTCATGCGTTAATCAATTGTAAATAAGAAAACTCATTTGTAAAATAACCCAATACCTTTTCATATCAGGAGAAAAAGAGAAAACTAACTTTAAGAATTTATTAGAAACTGTTATCGAATCTAGAGAAATTTTTATCCACCCATATTTACAAATTGGAGAATCTCGTTATTAATCAACTAATTTATTTTTTTCAACAGATCAAGAAACGTATCACGATTACTTTTTTATACAGTCTAATGTAAGACGAACTTATTCCAAATAATATTATTAATTGCAATCACTGGAGTTGATTTTTAATCACAATCAATATTTTTAATTGCAGTTATTCATTCTTATTACGCAGATGAGAATTATTTTTCGGATTGTATATAAATGTTGCAGATCGATTGACAGATTCTGTTTATCTATTTCCACATGCATCAAGAAATTCAGTAGAAAGTTGCACTTTTACGAGGAAATTCGGCTGAACTACTCTATTATTACTTCTTCAAATGAATAGAAATGTTGAATAGTAAAGAAAACTCTGAATATATGACAAATTTTATAGTAGAAATTTCTCCAGTAATTTCCCAAAGCTTCTTTCATCTCATACTGAGGGATTTCTATGAATAAAAATTGAATGCAATGCCGAATAAAATAATCGTAAATCTGTTAGTTTTCAATGATTCTTCATCAGATCATTTTCTACCAAATATCTTTTTCTATATAGAATACCTCAATATTCTAAAAAAATAAAATTTGAAACTTTATAATCATTTTTTTCGTGCGTTACCCAATCGTAAATAAGAAAACTCACTTGTAAATTACCCCACTGCCTTTTCATATCATGAGAAAAAGAGAAAACTAACTTTAAGAATTAATTAGAAACTGTTATCGAATCTAGAGAAATTTTTATCCACCCATATTTACAAATTGGAGAATCTCGTTATTAATCAACTAATTTATTTTTTTCAACAGATCAAGAAACGTATCACGATTACTTTTTTATACAGTCTAATGTAAGACGAACTTATTCCAAATAATATTATTAATTCCCATCACTTGGGTTGATTTTTAATCACAATCAATATGTTTAATTACAGTTTATTTTTTGGTAGTAAATGAGAACTATGAGAAGTCGTAATTCATCAATCACATTTTATCATTTATCACAAGAGAAAAGAAAAACAGCTCTTCTTACGTATTAATTATTCAAGTGACAAGGTACATGACTATTGAGTTACGTTTATGGCAGCCTGTGCTCTCTCCTGTACAATTCGTTCAGCTCGGTAAACTTTCCAGCATATGAGGTAGTCCCTCGCTAGTTTGAAGAGAGTGTAGTAATTGGTAACGAGTAGCAGTGTCATTGAGAGTACCTGGTACCACTCGACGGTTCTTAATAGTATGAGTAATTGCACTGCTACGAGAACTAATTGAAGACTCAGGAGGGAGCATATCAGCATTGTTGGATTGCTGAATAATGCCTGTAAATTCGTTTTAAAAAATGTAATTAAGACTAATTGATAACTCGAGTAGTTGAAGATGATGAATTGGTGTTATAATGACTATTTTACACTAACACGAGCCTCTCTTTCTCAACACAACAATAACAATTTATAAATACAAATTTTTGGTAAAAAAAATTGATTAATTAAGGCCCGGGAAATTACCAGATTAAAAAACTGGCAAAAAAGGATCTAGATCATATTTGAAAGATAATCCGGGGCTTGAATAAAATATTGGAGAGTGAAATAAGAACAAAACGTGTTGATAAGATTGTTCATTCAAATATTTGATAACAATTTTCGTTCTTTTCATGATTTAAAGACCTCGAACTCACATAAAACCTGTAATGACTTGAGTTTCCTGGTTCTGCCGCAGTGCACAGTCCCTCAGACCTGTACAACTCCTTGTTATACTTCACGAGAGATCCGTGGGGCCACAGAACAGAGTCACTCCACAGCTGCGACGGTATGTGAACATTCTTCCCCTCGACTTTCGCCCATTTTCCCAGGTGCAGTGCCGCTCGATGCAGAACATCGCAATATCTACATTTCCAAAACATTCAGGAATTAATTTCACACACAGCGAACCGAATCGAAGAGCAATTCCATTGGAACATCTTCTAAAACGATCTATTTTAGTTTTGAGAAGTTGTAATTCATCATTCACATTTTACCATTTATTCAACGAACTACATTCAGATAAATTGTATGTAGTTCGTTAAATTCATTCTCAACAAGGAGATGAAAATAATTTTTTGAATTGCACGCACGAAAAAATTTAATAGAAAAACGTGAATTTGCGAAACAATTTTATTGAATTTCTATTGAACGTTTTATTAGTTTTTTTGAACCTCGTGACCCTTATTCTGACCCTTATGGCCCTTATTTAGACCCCTGGTCCCCTGGACCTTTATTTGAACCCTTAATCTGACCCTTGTGACCCAAATTTTCATTACCAGGAGTCGATTTGGATTTTTATAATGTAGAGAGATCTATTGAGACCCTTATTTTGACACCATGACCCTTATTTGGACCCTTACTCTGACCCTTGTAACCCTTAATTTTAAGTCTCAATTTCGACTACCAAATTTTCATCAGCAGAAGTCAATTAAAATTTTTATAATATAGAGAGATATATTTATACCCTTATTTTGACCCTTACTTTAAATCTCATGGCCCTCATTTGCACCTTTAATCTGACCCTCATTAAAACCCTTGTCATCCTTAATTTTGAAGTCTCAATTTCGACTACCAAATTTTCATCACCACAAGTCCCTCGTGATCCCTTGTGACCCTTATTAGGACCCTTGTGACCCCTATTCTGACCCTTATGACCCTTATTTTGACCCTTGTCATCCCTAATTTTGAAGTTCAATTTCGACCACCAAATTTTCATCACCACAAGTCAATTTAGATTTTTATAACAGCGAGGTTTTCGCACACGAAGAAATTCACCAAAAAGTTGCATTTCTAATACAAAAACAGTCATTCTACATTCCGTTTTCCAATGAAATTTTCTTCACACGAGCTACAAAAATCACCTGACAGGATACGCCTGTGCGAAATGTGCGCTGACCCTTCCCAGCCAAAAGAGCACAATATGCTGCACGACCCACGTGAAATTGAAGTGCAGGTGTTGGGGGACAAAGATAACCGGAGCAATTCCGCAGACATAGGCGCTCCCTGAGGAAGCGAACAGTGCTCTCTTCAGCCTCCTGTTGAAATCCGAGCGCAGACTGGAGACCTCAGCCCTGATGGCAGGGGCATTGAGCGAGCAGTTGTGCAGCGGTTTATCCAGCAGGAATTTCGTCTTCCTGTCCTCCTTGACGTAAAGTGGAGCTGTCGAGATGTCGAAGAAGGGTCCAATGCTCACCCCGAACATGAGGAAGTAGACGGAAATGCTGGGGTAGCAGAGATAGAAAACTTTCATAGAGTTGTGTCTCTCGCTCATGTAGTAGAGGCACCACAGGAGGATCAGCACGACGAAAATAAGGAGGATGATCCTCATCGTTCTCTGGGTGGTTGGCAGCCATCTGGCGGGGCTGACAGCGTCGATAAATCGTCTTAGCAGTGCGTAGACGAACCTTCTGGCCACCATCGTGAAGATGAAGGCGAGGAGGTAGGGGTCGATGAGGTAGAAATTCATGCTGTAGTCGTTGTACGACTGGGGCAGCCACCAGACTGTTCTGTACAGGTTCAGGAGTTGGAGGCAAGCTGCCAGGATGGAGATGCCCAGTGAGAGGGCCTCGAAGGTCAGCTGATCGTCCACTGGGACTGCTGGGATGGGCACGTGCTTGGGGGCCAGGAGTCTACCGTTTGGGGAGTCCTGCTTCTTGTCATCGCTCTGGGGGGGTGACGGCGAGGGGGACGTGGGGGAGGGGACGTTCAGCAGCCGCCCCGGGCCATTTCTCGAGGGGTTTCGTCTTGCTCCCGGCATTGTCAGGCATTCAGGGAGAATTTTTGATAGCGAGGGTCGGGATTTTTATCTGGAAAACGAAATTCTTGGTCTGAGGTGGAGGGCAGTGGGGGAGGGGTAGGTCGGGACCCATTCGGTAGAGGGGTTTCTATTTCTTTTGTGGGGAAGTTTTTACCTGCTTTTGGTGGGTTTTATTGAACTGTTCAGGAAAAATGTTCTGGAGAAAGAGGCAATAGAATTCAATTTTTCTATGCAATTCAGGCTATTGAGGTCATTTCTATCGAATTCCCTCGTATAAAATTTTATTTTAAATTTTTTTGTTTTATTTTGATTTTGTTTTCATTAAGAATATGAAACAAAAAAACTTGGGAAATTCGAGCCGAAAATTCGAGATTCTATTAGACAATATCTCAATAGAATACGTTGTAAAGAAAAATGGAATTCTGTTGGCTTTTTCCATAGAATATTTTCTATTGAATTTTTTATTACTTTTTGGCCGATTCTATTGAATATTTTCTCCTGAACAATTCAATAGAAAAAGTCAAAAGAATTCGATTTTTCTATATAACTTATTCTATTGAGATATTTTCTATACAATTTCCTCGCCTCAAATTTTCCCCGTTTTTTATTTGATTTTCTTGGTGAAAAGAGAAGAAAAATAGAATGAAAAAGACTTAGAAAATTTGAGCCGCGGAATTTGATAGAAAATATCTGAAAAAAATTAGTTGTATAGAAAAATCGAATTATATTGAAATTTTCTACGGAACATTTCAACAGAATCGGTCAAAAGGTAACAAGAAGTTCAATAGAAATCCAAAAGAATTGTCTAGCGAACACACAAGTTTTTCCTACGAAATTCTTTCATACATTCAATAATCCATTCATGAAATTCAAAACAATGATCAACTGAACTAAAAAAAAATCTGAATCAAACCGTTTTCCAGATCAGAAAGAGAATATTCACACTTATTTACTCGTCTTCTTTTTTAATTATAAAAAAATTAAGGTTAGAATCCACGGACTCACCACTGACGACTGACCCTTTCACATCTCAAAACCCTAAAAACCTCTTCCAAATAAGCGAATTCTTTTCGACAATCCCAAACAACTTCACTCATTCCCTCAAAATTCACACTCCTTCCCCCTGACCATGTTGACAAATAGACCAGAACTCCCTTCAAACCAAAAAACATCACTTTCTCGAATTCCTGGTACGAATGGGCGATGTTTGTCGATTAATCGAAAACCGATGTTTCTGCCCGAACATCGATGTTTTTCATTCGATGTTTTCAAAGGCCGATTAATCGATTTTCGATTATTTTTTCCAAAATCGATGTTTCTGACCAAGCTAACAAAATTTTTCATTTTTTTTATCGAATAAATAATGTTGATTGATTGAGAATAAATAAAATAATAATTTATCCACAATCGGAAGTAATGATTTTTTACAGTATGCACTATGTTATAAATGATAAGTGAACAAGTCCAATTAATTTGAAAAAAATTTTTTTTTCAACTTAAATTTTTAACAATGATTGCATGTTCGATGTTTACTATACGATATTATTCGATTATTTATTATTTGACATATTATTCGATGTTTTTGAAAAACATCGATTCTTCGATAATCGATGTTTTTTAAAACATAGCCCATCCCGAATTCCTGGTTACCGGCAGGTGGCAGCAGCAGTTTGTCGTGAGTTTGTCTAGTGCTTATGTGTTGGATGAAAACACAACGTGCCGGTGTGATAACCTCCCAGCCCCCCAGACACACCTGATAATTAATCAGGGCGATTGTTAGATTGAACGAGTGATCGAGTGTCCACGATGGACACAGCCACAGCCTGGACCGAAGTGTCCCAGATATGGAAGGAGAACAGACACGAATTGGTGCTCTCAGGGGCCAAAGTGTCCCAGAGAATAGCTGAAAAGGGCCTGGACAACAATATCTTCCACCTCCAGGGGCTGAACTACCTGAACATCAGCCAGACCTCCCTGGAGACGATCCCCCAGGACATCTCGAGGCTGGAGAACCTGACGACCCTTGTCCTCCACTCCAACAGGATCTCCAGCATTCCGGAGGAGATCAAGGCCCTGACGAAGCTGAAGGTCATCGACTGCTCCAGGAATCAGCTGAAGGACGTCCCAGAGGAGCTCTCCAACTTCCCTCAACTCATGACCATCAACTTTGGGTCTAACATGCTCGACCATCTGCCCTGTCAGAGGATGAATGTCAAGCTGGCGGCTCTGGACCTCTCCAATAATCAGTTCGAGGTGTTCCCGGACGTCTGCTATGCTGAGCTCGTGCATCTCGCTGAGATCAGGGTCAATGGGAACAGGATCACGGAGATCCCTGGGGGAATCAAGGTCCTGCCTTCGTTGAAGCTACTCGACTTGGCTGATAATTGCATTGCAGGTGGGGAACTCAGGGTTTTTGGGTGATGGGGGAGAACAGATTAAAATTAATTTAAAAGCTACTGTTTTTGTCGAGAAATTGTTTGCGTTGAATTCATTTTGGAATTCTATAAGAGTTCTATCGTAGTTCTATTACAATTCTATTGGAAAATTATCTTTATTTTTGGGGTTATTTTATTCAAGATTATATAGCTTCTGAAAGAACAACAATTAATTCAAAAACACTTGAATTAGGGTTTTTTAAATTAATTTAAAAACACTTGAATTAATTTCCGTAAATTAATTTAAACAAATTTTTTTTTGTTTTTTGGTGGAGAAATTCTGAATTTATTTTGGAACTCTGTAGGAATTCCATTGGAGTTCTGTTAGAACTCTAATGAAAATTCTATTAATTTTTTGCGTTATTTTATTCAAGATTATACAGCTTCTGAAAAACAAATTAATTAAAAAACTTCTGTTTGTTTCTTGCGTCAATTCTGTTGAAGATCCCAAGTATTTCTATATGAAAATTAAAATCCATTGAATTGTTTCCATCCAATGTCTCTCAACAAAATGTCTCGGTGAAGCCGTATAATCTTCAAAAGAATTGACGCAAAAAACAGATAGAATTGTAATAGAACACCAATAGAATTCTTACAAAGTTCCAATAGATTTCAAAAAAATTCAATTTTTTTTTGATAATGGGTGACAAATGACAAAATTTAATCGAAAATGCTAGTGCTAATGCAGTTTTCCTCAATAAATTCTATTCAATTTCTTCTGGAACTCTATAAAAATTCTATCAAAGTTCCATTAAAATTCAATCAAAAAATTCTTTCATTTTCAAGCCCAACTTCCATCAAAAAATAAAAATCCTTGCCTTCTTTATTTCTCTCTCCAGATGTACCTAGAGAGTTGGCAGATTGCCTAAAGCTGAAAGAACTAAATCTAAAAGGAAATAAACTTCACGACAAGAGGCTCCACAAGCTCGTGGACCAGTGCAGAACGAAACAAGTCCTTGATTACGTCAAGCAACATGGCGCCAAGTCAGAGAGCTCCTCCGGCCAGTCCGGGAAGGGCAAGAAGGATAAAAAAGGGAGTAAAACCTCAGAGAGTGAACATTCCGCCCAAGAGGTCGAGGCACTCACGCATCAGCTGACTGTCTTCAGGGTGTCTGATGACAGCAGGGTCATCAAGATCCTGGAGAACGTGAAGTCAGTGAGACCTCACATCGTCTGCTGCATTGTTCGTAATCTCAATTTCACTGACGAGAACTTCAAGAGGTTCATTCAACTGCAGACGAAATTGCATGAGGGAATCTGTGAGAAGCGAAATGCAGCTACTCTGGCGACACATGATTTGGATTTAATTGTGCCAGGTGAATCATTTAGTCGTTGATATTCGTTTAGTGGTTGGACGTGAAATTTGGGTTCCCTATAGGCAGATGCAAGGCTCAGAATTGCATTTTTCCTTCTCCCACAGCCTATAAAATATGAATTAAATTAATTTTTTTTGGCACTTTCGTTTTTCGCGATTAT
>NW_021680377.1:0-15259 GCF_001412515.2 Diachasma alloeum
TTTTTTGGCGATTCCGTTTTTCGCCATAATCTCGGAAAAATTCAGTAAAACATTTGTATCATTTTTCTGAATAATCTACGACTGTTTTTGAAGCTCTCAATGGTTTGTACTTGGTCTCATTTTCATGTACAGTAAATTGTTCCATTTGTACTGCGATGGGAGTGGAAGTACGGAAGATGAGACGTACCCACATCAAAACTTCACGAACTACATATGGAATCCATTACGATGATTTTACGGTTGATAAAAATGGAATCAGGTGATTTGATTAGAATAATAATAATAATAATGAATAATTTTCGTTGGTACAAACGAGTACTAACGATTTAGAAGCTATCTGTATGTTTTCCTGACGTCCTTCATACATTTAAGATTTTAGAAGCGGGTAAAGTATTGAAGGGGTTGATAAATGAAATGGAAAAATATAGTACATACAAGTACTATTCATGCTGAATCCTTGCTCGTGAAAATTTTTTCCGTATCTTCATTTCCGACGCTGCACGATTTTTTCCGCACCCCTTACGTCTAGGGATGCGGGGTACAAACGAAAATGAATGTGGTACGTTCAGGTACTCACTGAGTACAATCGATACTATAAGAAAAAAAATCGATTTATCAAACTTCGACTCCAAGTTCACACAGCTGCATCACTTCCGATGTCCGCCTCACAATTCCTCGCAATTTCCAATCTCTGCAAGCCGTTCCGTCCATTGGATACAATTTACACAAAATTATGTAGTAGCACGGAATAATTACAGTCCATAATAGACAGCAGTTGTAGATTAAAAAAAAAGCCTGGGCTGATTAATATCAACATAACGCGTCACGATGTGCGGCGGGAATAATTATCCTCCACCTCTGTGCATTCGAAGCAGGCGATGTGTGCGGCACGATACATTCTAGTTGCGTACAACATTATCACGTCAATTTTATCCTCTTACCCTGGGCAGATATCGCCCCAACAGTTCTTTCTCTCTCTCACTCCAACTGCGCCTCGACGCATCCGTTCGTCTCCACCCTCCACCCTCCAGCCCCGCGATTCACCGTACAAATACCCTGACTACTGTTGGCTCGGAGACATTTTTGCATCGTAGGTATATGAAGGAAACGCGTGCAAGACGTTGAGAACTCGAAATAACTCGAGAGTATTCTCGCTCCGTTTTCTATGTGCAATAAGCGGTTAATTCAGGGTAAATTGCACTATTGACGTAATTTCAACGCTGCGGCAAATGGCTACTGGTGTTGTTGGACCGAACCATCAATTCACGTCTAATGATGTGCAACAAGATGGTCAAATAACCATGTTTACTTCTTGTTCGAGATAATAAATTGATAGACTGGTGTATAGGGGTTTTGTTTTAGCCCTGGGCTGGACACCATTCGAGATGCCGCCATTGGTTGTCGCTTTTTATCAATAAGAAATATTTATTTTTGTGATCCAAGTGTAATACCAAAATTTTACATTATGTAATTAAGTAATTACATTAAAAAATTATTTTTTCCTCCTGCGGGTACCCTCTGGGCTTTTTTTTCCAAATAGGAAAAGATTGTTATTTTTTTAAGAAGTTTCTCATTTACAGTTCTCATTTTAGTGTCAAATGCATTGTGAAATGCTGAATTTTCAATGAGAAATTCCTTGAAATTTCAGTGGACCCACAGCGTGATGAAAATTTACAACTGTTCAACAATAATAAACAAATCTCGTCAAACAAGATAAATTTTCCCATGGCTCCGACTAATCCAATACTTCTCCCACCGACTGTACGGTAAACTGAGAAATTATAGCTACAATGTTGCATAAACCTGCACTTAACAGTAGTATGTTTCAGCAGAGTGAAATTAAAGTGGATTTAGAGGAAAAAAATTATGAAATTTCAGATTTCACTGAAAATTCAATGAAATATTAGATTTTTGAACAGCATAAAGACAAGAATTCTGGAAACTTCTTTGAATTCCTCATGAAATTTCAGATTTCCCTGAAAATTCAATGAAATAACAAATTTTTGAACAGCAGAAAGCCAAGAATTCTGGAAACTCACTTGAATTTGTCAATAAAAAAAAAGAATATAATGAAATACTTGAACTAAAATTCAATTCATCTACAACTTCTATGGAAATCTTCATGAAATTTTAATTTTTCAATTGTGAAATTCCTTGAAATTTCAGTCGACCAATAACGCGATAAAAAATTCCAAGAGGCAGAAAGACAAAAATTCTCGAATTTAAATTCCATTTAGAAAAAAAAATAATGAAATAATTGAACTAAAAATCCTCATGAAATTCCGGATTTCCAAACCCGAAATTCCTTAAAATTTCAGTGAAGCCACGCGATAAAAAATTCCACCTTTGCATCAATAATAAACAAATCTCGTCAACACCAGATAAATCCTCCCGTCACCCCAGTAAACTGCAATTCCCATGCACGAACCTGCACTTAACAGTAGTAAGTTTCCCGAGAGTGACATTGAATTCAATTTAGAGGAAATAAATGATGGAATTTCAGATTTCACTGAAAATTTGAATTTTTCAATTGTGAAATTCCTTAAAATTTCAGTCGACCAATAACGCGATAAAAATTTCCAAGAGGCAGAAAGACAAAAATTCTCCAATTTAAATTCCATTCAGAAAAAAAATATAATAAAATAATTGAACTGAAAATCCTCATGAAATCCCGAAATTCCTTAAAATTTCAGTGAACCCACCCGACAAAAAACCCACCTTTGCATCAATAATAAACAAATCTCGTCAGCACCAGATAAATCCTCCGATCCTCCCAGTAAATAGCAAATTCCCATGGCCCCGACTAATCCAATACTTCTCCCACCGACTGTACGATAAACTGGCAAATTATAGCTACAATGTTGCACAAACCTGTACAGACCACGGCAAGAACTCGGTTAAAGTATCGAATTACCAGGGGAGGCACAGTCGGCTTTCTCGAATGCTTTTTGCCGGCTATTCCCCGTCGACTGAATCCGCACGATCCAACTACTACATATGAATTGCCACGAGAAGCCGGATTAAACGTGACAGTGTAGTACAAGGTAAATGGGGATTTGTTTATTTTTTCTTTCCAATGTCTTCACTGTTGCGCCCATCTCCCGCTTCGTATTACTCGCCAGCCCCTCCGCTCTCCAGTGTTTCACTCCACACGGAAATTCTAGAAATTCATGTGGGTATTCCCGGTGTAGTGGTGAATCCCGGAGATTTTAGCCTGTTCTCATGTCTCGCGTGAACACAGCTCGGGGGGCTTTTGGTCCCGAGAAAAATGTAATCGCCAATATTTTGAGCACAAGTTGGCCAATAGTGGCGGATTATAATGACAGTGGACAGTTGGGATACGATGATACGAAGGTAAACGAGATGCAAGAGGAGAAACTAAACGATTGAATCCCATCCGCCGTTGAGCGTTGTTCATGGGTATGCTAATGTAAGAATGCACGTTAATTGGGCACAAATTTCGTGGGCTCACATGCGATGCAACAATTGTCAGCTCATGAGAATTATTCATATTTTTATTACGCTGAAGTACCTTGAATAATCCCTGGCACAACATTGAGAAATACATGTGAAGGACTATTATTTTTAATTGATAAAAAATATCGACAAAAATTATTACTGGAAATTCTGTTAAATTGTAAATTGTAAAATGCATTTGTTGATTCGTTTGATATTTATATTTATAATATAAATATCAAAATCAATATTCTAGGATTTATTGAATTATTGTTAATTTTTCTATGGAAATGATAATGCAAATCATTACAAATGAGATAATATATCAATTTTCCTCGATTCCCCACAAGAGTCAATGCTAAAACCGTTTGAAAAATGCGATAAACAAAGTAAACAATGTAATCTTGAATTAATTAAAAACTGCAGCAATCTAACTCGTGTCAAAGGTGTTATCAATCTTCCCACTATCTCCCCTTCCAAATTTCGTTAGCTCACATGCGATGCAACAATTGTCACTCATAAGAATTATTCATAATTTTTTTGCGCAGACATACTTTGAATGATTCCTGTTACAACTTTTAAAAAAATGTTAAAACTCATTATTTTTAACAAATATTATCATTATGAATTTTAGCATTGAAATTATAAAATACGATAAGATTTATTGATATGCAAAATCAATCAGATTTTCTTTACATATCAATGTTTATGGAATTATTGTTAATTTTTCCATAAAATTATTATGCACATCATTATGAATGAAAGAATACGGGAGGTTGGGGTAAAACGGACACTTGACTTTTTCTTAAATATTAATGAGGGGCTGAAATATTGATAAAATTTAATAATTTTTTTTTCAATACAAAGAACAATTCTTTCCCTTTGTGACGAGCCTAAACAGAGCTCAATTGATCAATTTGTTGCTGAGTTATGAATAATTTTAAAAAAAGTCTAGTGTCCGTTTTACCCCACCCTCCCCTGCATCACTTTTCATCGATTCCCCACAAGAGTAAATGCAAAAACCGTTTCAAAATTATTCATAAGTTTTTTACGCAGAATAACCTTGAATAATCCCTGTTACAAATCCTAAACAACTGGAAACTCATTATTTTCGATTGATAAAACTCTATCAGCAAATATTATCGATAAACTAAAGTGGACGCAGTAATCTTGGGTCAATCAAAAAATTGCAACAATCTAACTCGTGTCAGAGGTGTTATCAATCAGCCCACTACCGTCCCCTCGTCAATAACTGAATGAGATTACCAACTAAGCGAAAAATGTGACTTTCGACACGTGCAGAGGTCATCTATTTACTCTATTTTCCACAATGACACTCGGATGAGTGAAAAACAAAAACTAACATTATTCGATTGACGGCGAGAAAAAATCCCATTATGAAACATGAACGAGCTCAACGATTGAGTGCAGTCCATTCCACGATAGTTTCAATATGCCAGAGGTTGAAGATATGGATGAGTGTGAGTGAAGAGGGAAGAGCAAGGTCCAATATGACACTTTAATCCCGTTTGTCACTGGCTGCCTGTGACCCAGAACTGCGAACTCCCGTATCGGAAATATCGGCGAATGCTTCAACATTATCGTCTAAAATGTAACATATTATGTGCCCTCGGGTGATTCGATGCTTGCAATGTACCAAAAATATCTGCCATCTGTTTCAAGTGGTAGAGGCCACTTATCAAACTCAGTTCTACTCTCCTCAGGCTCGATAAGCAATTCAATTTTCGGAGGTAATGTTCCTGCGCGAAAAATTGAAATCCCTCCAAATCATTCGTTTTGCCCCACCTATCTTCTTTATTTAACTCCATTCGTCGTGTTTTTGATGATTTGAATTCGCCGGGGACGGATTTCGAAGTACAAGACCTCGGGAGTAAAAAAAATACGGAAATGCGAATTCGCGGCCAAAAAACGATGAAAAGTCGGAAGGATAGTTTGAAAATTTGTTTATTAGTGTAGGAATTGGGTTAAAGGAGACAGGGAGGATAAATAATTTCAAAGAATGTTCAAAATATGAGGTAGTCGACTACTGTGGGCGCGAGGAGCTTCAAAGATGGCGGCAGCCCCACCTCGAATTTTCAAACATTTATTAAAATTAGTTATTCTCTTCAAATTACCCTCAACTCACTTAATCTAGTATTTATAGAAGGAACAAATTTTTTAATGTCATCTTTAATATTTTGTATCCCCTTTTGGCTGAAAATTCATGCCGCGGAGTTTTTCCCGACATTCGGTAATATTTTTTTGCTCCCGAGGCTTCTTAATGAAAACATTTGGAGTCAACTGCTCTTATTTACTGGACCTTATTGGAAAGCTGGAAATTTTATTTATTATTCTATAAATTGGATGGACCGAATAAAAAGATCTGAAGAAAAAGATCAATAATGTCAAGAAATGTTTAAAATACGAGGTAGTGGACAGATGTGGGCGCTTGAAAGATGGCGGCGCTCCCACCTCGAATTTTCAACCATTTCTTAAAATTATTCATCCCCTTCAAACTACCCTCAACTCACTTCATCCGGTTTTTACAGAATGAACAAATTTGTTAACGTCATCTTTAATATTTTCCATCCCCTTTTGGCAGAGAATTCACGGCGCAAAGTATTCTCCGAATTTCAGTAATTTTCACACTCAACGCCTCTCAACGAAATCATTAAAAGTCAGCTGCAGTAATTTAAATCCTATTCTTCCAAAATCACTGAAATCAACGCTGCTGGCACAAGACCCCACACCAGAGCAGAATAACATGTTTAAGTGTGAGAATCATGGAGTTGAGAAGATGTATAGCATACCGAAACATTCGCGGCAGCCCGCACATAGTCTCCTTTGATACATTGTATCCAACAGCCCAGGGAGTCGTGGAAGAGTAACGTTGAACGATTATGTACAACAGTGAATGTGGTTAACAGGAGTGGGGATCAAGGAGGAAGGATTCCGAAGAAGGCAGAGAAGAGAGATCGCGAATTGAATTGTGGAACTGAGAGAGTAATCGCAATTTTCATAAGTGGCTGAGTGAGACGAGTTGCGTGAATGTGGCAATACGGTATATTTCGTCTTCTCTGGTTGGTGAAAATGCGCCTCAACATGTCAGCATGAGAGATGTTAACGTGCAGAGTGTCTGCTACTTTGAGAAAAAATAATGCGATTATTCAGAGATAATTGACCAAAGAAATTTTTTTCCACTGATGAGGACGAATATTCCATTAATTTTGATGAGTTTGTTTTCATTATCCCCGAGTGATTATTAAAGAATTACGTGGACGAGAATTGAAAATAAATGAATAACTGAGTCATTCAGAAAATGAAGAAAAAATAAAAAATCAGAAGATGTGTAGGAAATGAAACATTTTTTTCATTGAAAATTTGCGATTGACGCATTCGCAATATGAGGATAATGGAATTATGATGTACATATTATATTATAGGTCAACATTATATTATATTTGAGAATGTAATGCGATTATTCGGAGATAATTGATCAAAGAAATTGTTTTGAGAATGTAAAGCGATTATTCAGAGACAATTGATCACAGAAATTGTTTTTTTCCCACTGATGAAGAATATTCCATGAATTTCGATGAGGGTTTTTTCTTCATCATCCCCGAGTGATAATTGAGGAATCGCATGGACGAGAATTAAAAATGTAATTGAGTCATTTAGAAGTCGAAGAAAAAATAAAAAAATCCGCAGATATGTAGGAAACGAGACATTTTTTTCACTGAAAAATTGCGATTGAATGTGAAATATGCGGAAACCCACTGCATGCATCCTTGAGCAAACACGGGACTAACGAAGAAATTGCAACTTTGTGCTTGAGGAGATGATGGCGCCACCGATGCAAGAATATTATCCCCATTCGCAATACGAAGAGAATGGAATTATGGTGTACATATTATATTAGCCATTCAACACTTGGCACACCTGTGTAACAAATACCTGTCCCTCAGACGCGCACACATGTGAGCTGCATGTTGCAATAGTTCATTCGGACATATGTTTCCGTCCACAAAAATAAATACATAATATGAAGAAAGGGTGTTTTATTGCTCCCATATTTTATCGAATACAGTGGCAATTGTATGGGAACACTTTTTCAATTGCTATTCACGAGTCATTTTAGCTCTCGAGTATTCAAAGGGTAGGAAAATTGTATCAGCCACGGGGATTCTAATGCCCAATGTATAGATCCGGGGAATCGATGTGCGTGCAGTCGTTGATATTTTATTCCACGGGCCTGTGCGCAATTTCTTGGAATTGCAAGAGGCAATGTACAGTCGTCTCAATGTTCGATAGACCGGAGGTTTCAACGGTCTGCACTACATATGGAATACTTTGTG
Source organism: Diachasma alloeum (assembly GCF_001412515.2). Classification (NCBI taxonomy): domain Eukaryota; kingdom Metazoa; phylum Arthropoda; class Insecta; order Hymenoptera; family Braconidae; genus Diachasma; species Diachasma alloeum. The sequence goes on from NW_021680377.1 coordinate 7,812, forward strand.
TATTTTTTTCTGTCTTAGAAATTCTTCAAAGTCCCGAATTAACAACGATCAACGGTACCAATATTAATATACTATTGGAGTGACTCTATAATGAAGAAATCATTGCGATTCTCGAGCGAAAATATGATGAATATTATAATTATCTGATAAAGCTGAGAATGAAAACCTAACGGTCTGTATAAATTGAGGTGTCAATACAAACTGACTATCCCTCCTCCTTCATTGTTCACTAAATTATGATAATGTAAAATGAACGGAAGTGATCGCCTCGATTAGTTTATTATTAACAATTCATTCGTTTGTTCATTTATCCATTTTCAATTTATTCGAAAAGAGGCGACCAAAAACCGACTAAAACCAGACGTATTACCGACTAACGTAGGGTGAAAGCGTTCAGAATCAGGTCAGTTTTAGGTCTGCTAGTTGAATTCTGCAATCTAAAACCGATGAACGACGAACACCGAGATCGGTTTTTGGTATAATCCTCTTCCTCACCCGAGTTAGTATACTCTGCCGGCGACAGAAAGGAGACGTAATACCGACGAACGTCGAGTGAAGTATCTTGGAAATTCTTCCAAGTCCCGAGTTAACAACGATCAACAGTACCAATATTAATATACTATTGGAGTGACTCTATAATAAAGAAATCATTGCGATTCTCTACCGAAAATATGATGAATAATATAAATATCTGATAAAGCTGACAATGAAAACCTAACGATCTGTATAAATTGAGGTGTCAATACAAACTGACTATCCCTCCCCCTTCATTGTTCATTAGATTATGATAATGTAAAATGCACGGAAGTGATCGCCTCGATTAGTTTATTAATAACAATTCATTCGTTTGTTCATTTATCCATTTTCAAATTATTCGAAAAGAGACGACCAATAACCGACCAAAGCCAGACTAAAAAATAATTTCATTGCATCAAAAACTCAATGAGTTATGAAGGTTTTGAAAAAAAAAGTCATAAGTGCCCATTTCGCCCGACTCACCCTTACTTCAAGTGGCAGTGGCACATTTCTCTTCAAACAAAATGCACGATGTTGACACAGTCCAAGACTGTTCACTCGCATTTTCAACGTTTTGACGCTTTACTCTGTATGTTTGTAATGCAGTTCCAGCGCTCATAAACAATCACTCCATTTACTCTTATTTATTTAACATTATATCACGTTGTGACCTGTTTTGTCTACAGTCATATCGTCGTAACCGTGGGATCGATTTCCGACGGCCGAGAGGAAGTCGGAGTGAGATGAAGCTATGTAAATAAATACTTCGGGCATTGATACAGTTGGTGATTGAAGAACTGCAGGGGGGGGGGGGAAGTTTTGAGATAATGACCGCGCTTTTACTGGTTGTTTTCTTTTGTAGGTAACAAACAGAACAAATGCCATTCGAAACCTCATTCGGGTAATAGAAAAATCTATCCGATTTTGAAAATTTTTGAATCTATTTTCCAATTATAAAATCTAAATTTAATCGGATTTCAATCATTATTATGAAAAGGAAATGAAAAAAGAATCAGAAAGGGATAATCGGCTAGAAAATAGATTTTTTTCAATTGTCAGAGTTGAAAAGCAGAGTTCATAGCGCTCCATACAAGTTCCGTCTGGAGAATGAAGGGGAAAGAATGAGCCAGTTGGAGAGGGGCAGAGGCAACCTGGTAGACGGTCAAAGGTAAGAGCCGTAAGCGGGTAGTAAACCTAGTTTTATCGTAAAGTCTCTTGCGGTTATTGCCTCTTGGCATCGTCTCCGTGCTGCCCGCTCCCTCCAGATCCCTCTTTCTTCATTCTTACGAACTCACTCGTAATTTGGTTCAGCCGTTGGGGCATAAAAACTAGTGGATTGATGAGAAATTCCTCCGACGAAAAGAAAGTTTGGTTTATTGGTTATTGTTTATCCTTGCGAATTTGAGGGATTCAACTTTGGCAGTGTCTATTTGCACGCTCCATGATCAATTTTACCGTGGATTCACGGTAGATTCTCACTCACATCTTGTCTGACATCTCTGCTATGAACTCTGATTTTCAACTCTGACAGTTCAGTGGGAAACCAGAGTTGTGACAACATTGTCCAGTGGGGTCTAGGAGTCTCCCCTGGTTCAAAACCATCGTTAGAGGCCCTAGCACGCCATTTCTCGACCCGCTCTTTCGTTTGAGCCCAAAAAAACATTCATATCTTGTCTGACATCTTTGCTACAAACTCGGGTCTTCAACTCGGGTTTTCAATTGAAAGCCCGAGTTGTAGACCCGAGTTTGTAGCAGCGATGTCAGACAAGATATGAATGTTTTTTTGGGCTCAAATGAAAGAGCGGGTCGAGAAATGACGTGCTAGAGCCTCTAAACATGACAAATGTCTCTAAAGATGATATCTGTTTTCAATTGAAAAGCAGAGTTGTGACATCATTGTCTAGGAGGACAATGGGGTCTAGGAGTATGTATAGAACATTGGGGTCTAGGAGTCTCCCCTGGTTCAAAACCATCTTTAGAGGTCCTAGCACGCCATTTCTCGACCCGCTCTTTCGTTTGAGCCCAAAAAAACATTCATATCTTGTCTGACATCTTTGCTACAAACTCGGGTCTTCAACTCGGGTTTTCAATTGAAGGCCCGAGTTGTAGACCCGAGTTTGTAGCAGCGATGTCAGACAAGATATGAATGTTTTTTTGGGCTCAAATGAAAGAGCGGGTCGAGAAATGACGTGCTAGAGCCTCTAAACATGACAAATGTCTCTAAAGATGATATCTGTTTTCAATTGAAAAGCAGAGTTGTGACATCATTGTCTAGGAGGACAATGGGGTCTAGGAGTATGTATAGAACATTGGGGTCTAGGAGTCTCCCCTGGTTCAAAACCATCTTTAGAGGTCCTAGCACGCCATTTCTCGACCCGCTCTTTCGTTTGAGCCCAAAAAAACATTCATATCTTGTCTGACATCTTTGCTACAAACTCGGGTCTTCAACTCGGGTTTTCAATTGAAGGCCCGAGTTGTAGACCCGAGTTTGTAGCAGCGATGTCAGACAAGATATGAATGTTTTTTTGGGCTCAAATGAAAGAGCGGGTCGAGAAATGACGTGCTAGAGCCTCTAAACATGACAAATGTCTCTAAAGATGATATCTGTTTTCAATTGAAAAGCAGAGTTGTGACATCATTGTCTAGGAGGACAATGGGGTCTAGGAGTATGTATAGAACATTGGGGTCTAGGAGTCTCCCCTGGTTCAAAACCATCTTTAGAGGTCCTAGCACGCCATTTCTCGACCCGCTCTTTCGTTTGAGCCCAAAAAAACATTCATATCTTGTCTGACATCTTTGCTACAAACTCGGGTCTTCAACTCGGGTTTTCAATTGAAGGCCCGAGTTGTAGACCCGAGTTTGTAGCAGCGATGTCAGACAAGATATGAATGTTTTTTTGGGCTCAAATGAAAGAGCGGGTCGAGAAATGACGTGCTAGAGCCTCTAAACATGACAAATGTCTCTAAAGATGATATCTGTTTTCAATTGAAAAGCAGAGTTGTGACATCATTGTCTAGGAGGACAATGGGGTCTAGGAGTATGTATAGAACATTGGGGTCTAGGAGTCTCCCCTGGTTCAAAACCATCTTTAGAGGTCCTAGCACGCCATTTCTCGACCCGCTCTTTCGTTTGAGCCCAAAAAAACATTCATATCTTGTCTGACATCTTTGCTACAAACTCGGGTCTTCAACTCGGGTTTTCAATTGAAGGCCCGAGTTGTAGACCCGAGTTTGTAGCAGCGATGTCAGACAAGATATGAATGTTTTTTTGGGCTCAAATGAAAGAGCGGGTCGAGAAATGACGTGCTAGAGCCTCTAAACATGACAAATGTCTCTAAAGATGATATCTGTTTTCAATTGAAAAGCAGAGTTGTGACATCATTGTCTAGGAGGACAATGGGGTCTAGGAGTATGTATAGAACATTGGGCTCTAGGAGTCGCCCCTGGTTCAAAACCATCTTTAGAGGCATCAGCACGCAATTTTTCGAGCCGCCCAAATTTTTCTCACCACTTCTTGGACATTTTTATCACATCATAGTTCTATTGAAATGCCAAGGAATTTCGTCACTGATAATTCAAAATGATATTAAAACACTCGGGGAAACAGTAAATTTGAAGTCAATTATTCTGTTGAAATTAATAGAAATCAGAAGATTTTAGGTAAATATGTTCTTAAATTTTGAATTAATTGGATATTTAATTGAATATTCAAGTTTTAATTTTTTTTAAATCAGGTAATTTGCGCCACTCATCTTTCTGCTGCTCAAAAATTTGGAGTTTCATTGAATTTTCATTTCGATCTGAAATTTCATAATTTTTAACACCACCACCCAAATCTCCCTGAAATTCCACTTTTATAATTTTGTTATGAACTATTACAATCCTTGAAATTCAAGTGGTCGATTGTTTCGCTCTGTCAGTCCGCTCAGACTCAAAAATTTGGAATAAAAAACTAAGTTTATTTCCAAAAGCAGAAGAAATCGGGCGTCATTGTTCGTCACGTAAACACCCATTCATCGTTCTACGAATACACGAGGAAAAAAAACAAGCAAAATCTGGCCCCAAATCCCCCTGTTGATTTTGACGTCATTCGTCATTTCCCCGGTTTATTTATAAACAAAATACCTGGTTGACAAGCGATCGTGAGAATCGTGTGTCTCCTCGTGCGGTGGTGCGAGTCTCTTTATATTCCCCAAATCGACGACACATGTATCTTAATAGGCTCATCAAGAGGCCAGCGCCCACTCTTGAATGCGAGTTCACAAATAACCTCACTAAACTCACTCGACGGATTGTGTACAATGTTTCAGTCCGAGCTACACAGTCTACCGCCACTGGTTGAACGTCTGATTGATGCACAGACCAAATAAAAGGCACGTGTGTGAGTACAAACGGTCGGCCCGGGGGAAGGGGCAAATAGAGATGTTCATTATTCTTGTGTTTATCGGAGACGAAAGAATTATCAGTGAATGGGCGCGATAGTGACGAGCGGACTGAGCAGTTTTTGTTCCCGCGAATTCCTCCCAGCGATCGCGAAGGAAGTTTATTTTTATTGGGGTAGGCACTGACGACGGTTTTGTTTTCACTCGCGGATGAGGGAGATTTACTGTCGACCAGCGCCACCTGGGGATGGGCGATGTCTTTAAAAACATCGATGTTGCGAATCGATTCTTCTGGATAAACTTCGATTATTGAAAAAATCGACGTTTTTTCTCTTGCACCGGAAAAAAAGAACAAATTTTTTTTAAGAAGTCTTTTTTCTCGTTTTTATTGGAAAACAACGCGAGTGGGAGGACGGGTGAAGGAGAAATAAATGTATAATGGAGAAATGGTGATCGGATTTTGGAGTGCACTAAACTATCTCACTCACGAACAATTTTATGTACCTCCAAACCGACCCCCAACCGTCTTGGACGGTAGTTAACCAAAATCCGTCGTCGGCTTTTTGGATTTAAGGAAATAAAATCTGGTGAATCGTGCGATGAAGTTTCAACTCAACGTATAAGGAATCGGGGGAGGGGGGGGGGAGGAATACTCGGTGAATTGTACGTGTGCGTGAGGATTATATACGTGACAGTGACGACGACTCCGTGTCTAGGCGGAAGTGCCTTTTCCTTCGAGTGTGTTGGGCACTCTCTCTCCCTCCCTCGCCCCTCGGCACTGTAAAGGGGGATGAGAGGCGATCGTAAAATGCGGCGGCGAGAGAGTGGATTTGCGAATAGTCAGCGCCCCTGAGTTTCTTCCGAGAATATATACGCTCTCACTTCACAAAATCTTGAGGTTGTATTTTCCAGTTGGGATTTTTCATCTGATTTCATTTATTCATTCGATTTTTCTGTTATCCATTCCTATTTTTATCCGTGGAAAATAAATCATTCGGCTATTCTAGCGGCGGCGCGCGGTGCTTTCATCAACAAATTCGTTTCCATTTTTTTTAGAAGAAAAATCGGATCGATTTTTTGTTTGGGAAAGATGAAAGCTTCGTGAAGTTGTTTTAGATCGAAATATATCGAAACTGACGGAGTGCTAATCCTCGATTCTGATTGGTGGAGGAGTCATGTGAAGTTAGTCGCTGAAAAACACGCGGTATTTTCAAATTCGCGAATTTTTCTTTCAGCCATCATTTACAATTTTCTCATGTTTATGATGCGGGAAATTGATTAATTCTTATTTCTTATATTTTCATAAATTTGAAATTAACTTTGGCACAAATTTGATTCTCTGCCATTTTTTGGCTTGGGTACAGGCTCTAAATTCTAAAAAACCGGCAAAATTTCCCGGTTTCTGAATTTTTTTAGGAAATTAACAATCTTTTTTTTCATTACAGAAAAATTTCGAAAATTATCCAATTTTCTAGAGAATCGATTTATAACAGTTTCTTTCGAAAAGTGAATGAGAATTTGTCAAAAATGGAAAATTATTAATTAATTTTTCATTTATCGTTCATCCTCATCATTGATTTTAATTTTTTTTTGGGAAATGAAAAGTTCCCACAAGTACAAGGACTATAAAGATAGACCAGCGCACGCGTGCGATCTAATACATATCAAAATTTCAATAAAAATCCAGCTCAACTTTAAATGTCATTTTTCATAATGGAAAAATCGCTAAGAAAATTTTGAATACAATCCTGAGTTTTACGATCAACCCACCCCATTCAGGAATATTTAGATTATTCGACGTGTCGTTCCGTGTTAAATGAAGCATGAGTGACATAAAAATTTTATTTCTTCCAGTGTGACTCATTTCCCAGACTCCGTTACTCAAAATATCGAAGAAAAATCATTTCTCTCTTTTTTTATTATTCTCTTTCTGCTTGAACTCCTCATTTCCCCGGGCCCAATTCCTATTCATGTGTCCCATCCCATAAATGCCCACTGCCAAAAACCTCTCGCTAAATTCAGCAAAATTCAATTGATAATACTTGTAATTATTCATTGAAACTTAATTGAGTTTAGTTTTGGTCCTCACCAGGAATGAAAATTCAATTTTAGTGACTTATTGATTTTCTAATCAATGAATCACTAAAATTGAAAAAAAATCGTAGCACTCCCTTTTATTATTAAAATTTCTTTGCCTCATTCAACCAACTGAAGTAAAAAAAAATAGTTCTCTGTTCGGCGTTCGCAGAACAATTTTTCCTGAAATATTCCATTCTCTCCAAAATTTAATAATCCATTAACATTAAAAAAGTGTCATAAGTGTCTATTTTATAAAAAACCGTTTCATTCTATTTTACAATTAAAAACTGCTCTGCCCCCCTCGCCCTCATCGCCCAATTGAACTACAAAAGACTAGTTCTCCGTTCGAAAAACAATCTTTAATGAAACATTCCATTCCATCCAAAATTTAACAAGTCATTAATATTAAAAACCGTCATAATCCATGCTACAAAAACCGTTCCATTCCATTTTACAATAAAAGCCAGTTCAC
>NW_021680377.1:15275-44206 GCF_001412515.2 Diachasma alloeum
CCCCCCCCCTCGCCCCCACCCCTAATTGAACTAAAAAACTGTTCCCTGTTCTCCATTCGCTCACACCAACAAAAATAATGACACAATTTGTCGTCGATCGTCGTCTGGATTCAATCGTAAACCTCAAATACCCCTCACCCCTTCCCCCTCGAGAAGATCCCCCCCTCCGATCGTCACGCCGTCCACCCTCGCCCGCCCTTTTGCCGGACAAAACCTTTTCCGCGAGAGCGGCGACAGACCCCACCCCGCGGCCCTATCCAACTCAACACTCACGGCCTTCCCCACTCCCCTCCCCCCCCCCAACGCGGTCGCGCTGCCGCATGCACTCCGTCAATGTGCCAGTCCTCTCAGTGAGTTACCGACTGCATGCTGGCGAGGTTGTGCCGCGCGTCGCGAATACTTTTTTCCTCTCCGTATCGACAAAGAAATAAAGAACAATTTAAACCGTTAATTCCGGGAATTTTTCCACGTGCCTGTGAACCATAACAACACATGTGTTTACATACAATAGAGCGACAACAGAGTAGTTCTGATGTGATTGTTATCAGTGTTTAAATGACACAAAGTCGTAAAACACTGGTGGTTTCGTGTGTGTACCTTCAAGCCTCACGGTCACACCCGTGAGCGGTTGTTATTATTCGTACAGCTCTCGTGACGATTGTTACCGATTGTTATTAAAGAGGTATAGGTGGATGGTATACGCTGGTGAAGGGTGAAAATAGTGGAGAGTAGTCATTAGTGCGTCGAAGGCGCCAGTGACGATGAAATAAAAAATATAAAGGAAAAATTGAGAAAACGAGAAATTCAACAATTGGTCGACAAAAGGGAACCTGGTAACCCGGGGTTTATGTGCGTAAACGGTGTACGCGCATGTAAAGTGCTGGTAACCGGGGGGGTTGGACCTTAACTTCCGGGGGGCGGTGACTTCCTGCTTGGTTTAGCCGTGCGTGTTCCACGTGACAGGCGCGAGCGCGTTTTCTCGCTGCGCCGGAGTTCCTCTGCACGTGGGTTATCCGATATATTTTCCATTTTTTCGGAGGATTTGAGAGTGCGAGTTGGGTGATTGGCGAGAGGGGGAAGGGAGGGGCGAGTGGGGGGATGTTCTGATCGGCGGGGACTGGGGATCGATGAGTTTGATCGGTATTGGGAGACTTGGTGAGTTTGAGGATTGAGACGCGGGGAGGCAGAACGAGACGCTGGTCGATCTCCTCTGCGTTTGCTCCCTGGTTTTGCGAGGTGAGGAGCATGGGCACCTGGGGATGCGCCCGGGAGAACGGGTTGTGAGGAACTCCAGGAGGTTTTTGAGGGTAAGACTTTGGATTTTCTTTGCGCACATTGAAATGGCTATTTTCGTGACGAGGCCGAAAATAGTACATTTCGACACTAGGCCGTGAGGAACTTTTCCGGTGAATATGAGGTTACAGGATGAGCCGAAGGAGAGTTCTGTTATCATATGAGGGAGAAAAGTTCCCACGGCCGTGTGTCGAACAATATTTTTTGTCATTAGGCCCGAAAACCGCGATTTTAACGTCGCTTCGCTCGATACGAGGTTAACGAAATGGTACATTACATGCCCGAGCCTTGGAAAACAGATCACCGTCCCCCACGTGCAAGATTGCCTTCCGAGCCGAAGGTGAGGATGGCAAGCACGTGGGGGAGGGTGATGTGTTTTCCATGGCGGGTGGGTAAATTATTTTTCATCACGCTGTGACGAAAAGTGAACTTTTCGGCACGCTCCGCGTGCCTAAAAGTCCAATTTCCGCCACATTGTGATGAAAAATATTGTTCGTAACTCGTGAAAAAATGTTTTTTAGCTCGTGGGATTATATCACTTGCCTTCGGCTCGTGATATAAACCTCCCACTCGCCAAAAAACACTTTTTTGCACTCGTTACGAAATATATTATTTCGTGTCGAGGGACCTGCAAAACGCCAATTTTGTGGCGCGCAGCGCCAGGAAAATGGGGTTTTTCAGGTCCCTCGACACGAAAAATCTTTTCTGACGAGTGTGAGGGGTGCTGACCGAGGCGAGGTCGCGGAATAATCACACGAGTCAGAGAGGTTGCTTTCGGCCGAGTGACGAACAGAATTTTTCCTCACAGTGTCCGTAAAACGACGTTTTACGGGCAGTGTGATGAAATTGTATATTTCGATACAAGTGCGACGAATTTTTCACGAGTGTGAAGTTCGAGGCGAAGCCGAGGACTGCCAATTACATGAGCTGAAAAATCCCCGTCACACATGACTGTGTCGAACTATATTTTTCATCACGCTGTGCGAAAAAGTAACTTTTTTTTTTAAACTCCACACATTGTGATGAAAAATATCGTTCGATACTCGTGGAAAGTGTTTTTTGGCTCGCGGGAGGTTTATACCACGAGCCGAAGGCGAGTGATATAATCCCACGAGCCAAAAAAGCTCTTTTCCGCACTCGTAACGAAATATACTATTTTGACACGGCTGCTACGTTCACCTCGTGCCGAAAAGTGCCTTTTCGTTGACTCGTAAACGTAACGTAAACGAAGCCAACTTCACCCTCGTAAAAATTCCGTCTCACTCGTATCGAAATATCATTCTATATTATAAAAATTCAGATCGACTCGTGGTGATGAAAATTTGGTACACGAAATTAAGACTCCACAATTAAGGGCCACGAGGGTCACAATAATAGTCATAAGGGTCAGAAGAGTCATAAGGGTTATGAGGGTCAGAATCAGGGTCATAAGGATCCGAATAAAGGCTTATTTTAACGAGGGTTAAAATAAGGGTTACGAGGGTTGGAATAAGGGTCATGAGGGTCAGATTAAGGATTATGGGCGTTGGTGAGCAGAGCGAACGGGGGTACTAGTACTAACCTCCTACTACTATTAAATTGCCAGACTCGCATCCCCGTGAAAATACTCCTTACAGGATCTCAATATTTTTTCTTGGAAAATATACCACGTGGGAATATTCTATATTGTAGATTTTGCTGTGACTAGACCGGACGCGCGTGCAGATCTATCACCTCATTTGCTTAGGAGACGCTTCCTTTTCTTTGTTTAAATTTCAAATGTGTTGAATTTCATACGGTCATAAATGCATTACGGAGATGAATGATAAGTCAATAATTGATGAATAATTTTGAATCTTTGATTAATTCCTGTTCCGCTTTTCGAAGTGACTGGATCAATACTCGTTCACATTTTTTTTTTCAAATAAGAAGTTTTATGACTAGATTTTTTAGAAAAATGAAGAATTACGGATTTCTATTAATTATTGATTTCTATTCATTTTCGTGGATTAATGGGATTTAAATTTACCGTTCTCACTTATTTTTCTATAAAATTTGGAACTTTCATTGAAGATTGAATGAAATTCAAGTTTAAATGAATTGAATCAATTGCATTGAATGAAAGTCAGTTTAATTGAATTTTCAATCGGAACATGAATATTCAGTATGAAATTACTGGAGTCTCATTGTTCTGGAGCCATAATTCAATCCCTGAACTGTTTCCCTGTGCATTTGAACATTTCTTCATAATAATTTTTTTGTCAGATCGATTCATTTTTTTCTCATCACTTACGAGTTTCAAAGAATTTTTGTTGGATTTTTTCTAATTATTGAAACAATATTAACCTTCAAGTGCACATAAATACCAAATGCCAGTGGTCTTGTAATATGGAATCGAAGGGGCAGTATGTGCACTGGTGGGAAGGTCATGACTGTCTCAATATTTTATCACATGAAAAAAAAACAGATCGTGGATCTGTTTAAAAAACAGTGGCCGAGTGATCGCTAAATTTGGAAAAAGGGTACACTCTGGTGAGAAGGGAAGGATGGATGCAGCCGAGTGTTGTTATTATTGTTTATTTTCAATATTTATTGACCTTCGAATGCATTTGCTTATAGGGCCCCTTGATTTCTCACCCTTTTTCCAAATTTAGCGATCACTCAGCCGTTGTCTTTTAAACAGATCCGCGATCTGTTTTTTCGTGTGATCCCACTCTTTTTTTAAACGCCCATTGAATAATTTTATTAAGTCCGTTAATTCGTTTTAAAGTCAGCCGTTCGAATTGTAGAATTTTTTTTATCGTAGAAATAATCTTACGGAAATAAAATTTCGGATTGCTGGTACTCTACTAGTATGCGGCTCCGACGTAGTAGCGCCACCGAATATGTGTGTACATGCGCTCACCTCTAGTGTCCGTGACCACTACCTGTCCACTAACTTTGTGAATTGAGAAAATTTTTGTCCACGTGCTCGTATCTTCATCAATAATTATAATTTTTTTTTCATGAAAACGCAGACAATCCCAAACAAAACCAAGATGCGATGGAGATTTTTTCTGAAAAAAAATTTTCATTGTATTTTTTTGAATCGAAGTTTGCGCAGCTCTTTCCAGCCGAATGGGAGTGCGGTAGACTCTGCTGAGCTCTTCCTCGGCCGGAGACACTACCGCATCTCCTGATCTCTCCTTGTGGATAAATTCAGAAGCCCAAGATTCAATGATTGTATTGCTGTGGAGCGAGAGGGATGGAGTGGGATAAAAAACCACAAGGGAGAAATCGCGATAAAACGAAAAACAACTTGGCCCGAGGCGCGTCGAGTACGAGAAAGAGAGAAGACCGTATATTATTCGTGATGGTTACACGGTCTCGGGCTTGGGACACAATTAGGAGATATCGTGGTTTACGATTAGATGGGTTCAAGACCATCTCCCTTACATTCCCACAATACTGTTTTTAGTTTCACTGTTGCAAACTCGCAATAATAAATGTACAATGTAGGTCGACGCGAATAGCTAGTGATGGTTAGTGGCAGCATTGATTGGACAGCCCGAGTACACTGGAATTATACAATGTTGTTGCTCATGGGCACCCACTTGTTTACCAAAGCGTGTGTGTGAACACTGGTAGTTCTTCATAGAAATGAAAGGGTACTCCACTCTAATGATATTTCCACTTTTTTTTCAAGTTCGTTTATTCTTGTTTGGGTATCAACCGGTTTTTTTCACCGGTTCAAAGCGGCTGGCGGAAACATTTGTCTTGATATGCTTCAGTTTGGAATTTTTTTACATCGAGGAGGCGATACGAGAATCGTTCATTGATGGGAAAATTTGTATTTTTATAGTTAACGCATTGGTAGAGAATTAATCCTGAAATTTCAAGGGAAAAATCACAAAATTTTAACCACTCATTTATAGGAGAAATCAGCTGATTTTGATAATATTCAATGAAATTGTCGAGACAGGGAAAACAAATTTTTTGATTCTCAGACACATGTCACTGAGTTTGAGGAATTTACCTGCGCTAAATTCCCGAAATTCGGGATCGAGAAATAAGTGAGTGCATAATTGAGAAGGTCAATGATTTTGTCACTAATTTTCAACAATAACTGGGAAGAAGTACCAAATTCCCCAGCGAAGCGATAACAAAATTCAAGTTGACTCATCTCTTCTCGAGGAATATCTCCAAATCTGCGGTAGATAGCGAATTTTTCGTAATTACCTTTTTTGTAGGACTAATTGAGAGCTACAAAGAAGGTCATATTAAAAGCTTTGCTATCTGCCTTAGATTCCGAGATATTCATCGAAAACGGATCAATTGACAAAACTAACTTCAACCGTTTTACCGATTTTACGATGGAAAATGGTCCATTTAGCCGCACTCTCTAATAACTCCCGAGAAAAAAAATTACAACATGGAGAATTACCACAAAAACACTTTCTCCCCATCTCATTAGGAGTAACTAAATCTTAGACGAACTTAGACTCATTAATGCTTGGAAAAAGCAGAATAACAAACGCACAGAAAGTACAAAATAGATTAATACTTCTGAAACTCTTTTGCTTCGTTCGTCCCACATATGCATTGATTCTTCAGCACGTCAATTATTTCCATTCCTGTCTATAAGAATCGAAAATAGTCTCGATATCTTGTATTCACACCTCTCAACAATACATGAATTTCTATAGTCCAAGTTTCTTCGAAGCCTGCCAGATGCAAACTCCCCATCCCCCTCCCAAGGTGTGACTACATCACGCAAAGAGTTGAAACTAGAGACTCTAAGTTGTTTGAAAGTTCACGAAATGCTAGGAACTACGAATGTCATCCATAATGTATAAACAGGTGAACGATGTTCACCGCTGGCTTTTACCCTTCAATACTTATCGATTCAACTCTCGTAGAATCGACTATGTTCAGTATTTTATAGTGTTACTGTAGTACAATGTAACTTTTCACATAATATTGCTGCAATTTTCACACTTGTGCAATGAAAGGTTCACTCTTCTCATTATCTGTCGATTCATGTAAAAAATTACATTGATGGGCGGTTATACTTCCTTGGGAATCAATAATGTAGAGGTAGACATCTATTTCACGATTTCCTGCAGGCGTTCGTGAATTTTTCAACATTTCCAGCAGGTGGTTTCAATTATTTAACGATGATCTGTCATCGGAAGTTTATTGTACCGAATTATTCAGGCGAAAAACCGCCCAAATTTGGGACATTGGATGCGAAAATGTGGCTTATCAGGTAGTTTAGCGATGACTGAAGGCTCGAGTCCTATCGTAAAAAGGAGAAAAGAAATCGATCCCGAAATATCTCGAAAATCTCGAATAAGCGTAAGCGTAAGACTGAAACCGAAGCGCCACTACGTGAGGAGATGAGAAGGGCTATTCAGAACATTCAGGGGGAAAGTCGACTTTCGCCAAAATCGAATTTTTTAGCCGGGTGAACGTTGATTCCAACTATTTAAGCGACGGGCTATTCGGGACTCTCAAAAGTATGTGGAAAAAGTGCAAACTGAAAAAGTTTTTTTTTTTTAGATTTTCAAAGGGGCAGATTTTCCGTTTTTCCAGGGGGAAAGTCGACTTTCCCCAAAATCGAATTTTTCAGCCGGTTGAACGTTGATTTCAACTATTTAAGCGACGGGCTATTCAGAACTCTCAAAAGTATGTGGAAAAGGTGAAAACTGGAAAAGTTTTTACCTTTCGTGATCCTTCTCGTGACCCTTATAACTCTTCTAACCCTCATGACCCTTGTGACTCTTAATTTTGGAGTGTTAATTTCGAATACTAAATTTTCATCACCAGAAGTCGATTTCGATTTTTATAATACAGAGAGATAACTTCATAAGTTAATAAGTTTTGCTAGCTACCATTTACTTTAGTCCCAATCAACTGAATGTTTATGTTAACATAACCGCCGAGGCTTTTTGTGATAACTGAAGATAATAGAGAAAAATGTTATTGTAGTTCTACAAAGTTTCACATTAAATGAAATCTAGAAGACATTATTTTTATCAGTCGAAAATTTAGCCAGTCAATACTCGTTTGTTTGACTAATTGATCCACATTGTTAGAAAAAAAAATTGAATTTATTTTGGGAGAAAGGGAATTGCGTAATTTCATTTTTTACCGATAATTCAATGAAATTCCCAATTATTGAGGAGAAAAATATGAGAATTCTCTAATATACTTGATTATTCGCTGAATTCTCAATTAAATTAAAATTAAATAATATGTATACTTAAACTTTTATATTTTACATTAATTTTTATGAAATGATTGAACTGAACGCTAGAGTTTTCATTGCTTTTTCCCTAAAATTTTGAATGATTAATAACAAAATTCTTTGAAAGTTCAGTGTAGTTCGAATGTGATGAAAATTTCCACGGAGATTTCAATTTTGTTTTTTAATTTTCAGAAAGATAAAACAATCTGAAAATGCCGGAGTGCTCAAGTGATGGATGAAGTACAATCACCAGTGATTCAAAGTGTGATCTCCAAAGCGCGATAAAATTACCAATACAGTAAATCATAAACTAGGGTGTTAGAAAAATTAGCAAAATGAATCATGATAATGAGGCAAGTCCAGCGAGTTCGGACTCTAAATCGGTCGTCTTAAAAAATGCTGGCCTCATACCTCGTACACCGCCGAACTGTGCACGCTGTCGTAATCATGGGCTGAAAATAACCCTCAAGGGACACAAGAGATATTGCAAATACAGATACTGCATTTGTGGAAAGTGTACTCTTACCAAAGATCGACAGAGGGTGATGGCATTGCAGACTGCATTGAGGCGGGCGCAGGATCAGGACACAACAAGGGTGCGGAGACCAGATGAGGTTATTTTTTCTTTGTTCCTTCGGGGGAGAAAAAATATTTCACTTGTCAATATGAATATTATTATAAATTTGTGGGGACAATTATCAAGACGTATTGCAGAAAAAAAAACAAAGTAATGCATCACTGTTTGAAAAAGAATGAAATTTTATTCACATTTCATTGAAAATTGCGTGAAATTTCAATTTTTTTGAGCAACCGGACACATTGAATTACTTGAATTTTCAAACAAAACATTAATATTCAGTGCCAAATTATGTCCAATTTTCAACTAATTATAAAATCAATGATTAATTATTAATTGTTTCAATTAATCGTTAAAATTATTTACATGAATTTTTGGCGCAAAAAGTTAGTTTTGTGATATTATGACGATATTTCTCTCCCTGTAGATCGTGTTTTTCCTCCAACAGATCGTCTTGATTATTTTCTACTTAATTTCCCATTAATCCAAGAGCACTGACGATGTCATTTGGGGAGGGAACAAATAAAAAGCACGGTCATTATCAACAATTTGACTTGATAAATATATTTTCCCCAGCAGGTGGAACCACGGCCAATGAGCCTCGATGGTGAACGTCTGATCTCAGTGCCACAGCCAGCCCGTAGTCTAGAGAATAGTTGTGACAGTAACAGTGCCGATTCACCCTTCAGTAATCACGGTAGCACAGCCCCACACAATGGGATCGTCACTATTCCACCATCACGGAAACTACCGCCGTCCCACAACATCCACTCGCCCTCGGCCACACAATTATCTGAACCGAGGAGTTGTGAGTCAAGTATAACGAAATTTAATACTTCAAGCTATTACCTGATATTTTGCGCTTCATTATAATATTGCATGAGACTTTTTTCGTGGCGAGCCTACCTGTTGCTCCTGGAGTTCAATCTCTAGGGGATACAACACACTCAACTCCTTGAGTTACCTGTGGCGTCGCCCCTAAATACGAAGCGGATGAAATTTGCCTCGAACGTTTGAGCAAAGGTAGCGTTTTGACATGTTGTCTGGTACACTGATGGAATGAATTATTTTTATTGAGATGCTTCTTCCTTGGAACGAGTATTACATTATTATATACTTGAACCAATTTCAAATAAGTAAGATCTTACGGTGAATATCAATTATTTCTTCTTGAGATACATTTACTTGAATCAAATAAAACAGTCCTTGGCGTCGAGTCACATGTATTCACCACAAGAATGGAAAAGTTCTATTTTTTTTTAACCCAATATAATCTCCAGTCGAGAAATTTTCCCTAGGTACGAATGATTACATTGAGGAATGAATTGAATGTTGTTTTCTCGAATGAAGCCGATGTTTAAATTGAGCTTTCCGTACATCACATTGAACGATATTTGTGATATCCAAGTTTGTGTTGAATTGCCGTAATCTGTGATTCTGTTATTGTAAACTAATGCGATTTTTTTTAGTCAAGAAATATAAACTTCTTTCAACTCAACGACATCTTACTACAATCTCAAAGCTTTTTCCGCGTAACAATATTCATCCTGATTCGACATACGAAATGCTCACTTCAATAATAATTTACTTGGAACAACGTATGATCGTGTTGATTGAGATAACAACGTATTTAGTCATGAGAATAATTTTGATTTTTGAGTAAACCAACGAATTTCTGGAGTTGGCAAACTTTTGGCTAGAAAGAAATCAAATACTCTCATTATTGCGACAAATAAAAGGAGCTGCAATTCTAGAGAAGTTCGATTTCTCCCAATCAAATGTATCTCAAGAAGAGATAACTGGTATTCTCTATGAAATCATGTTTATTTGAAAATTAATAACTAAATGATAGTTGGTTCAAATAAAATTCTCTTAATAAAATAAATTTTTTCCGTCAGTCAATGAATATTTCTTGGACAATTGACCACTAATTTTCCGGAATGTTACATTGGAATCTATTTAGGGGAAAACGAGGAGCAAATTGCTTACGTCAGAAGACATATTTATTTACTACAAACTACAGGATTGCAATCAATTCTCCCCCGTTTCCCCAAATTCCCAAATTCACATAATTCCATTCTCATCTCAATAACATTCACCTTAAACTTAATGACTGAATGCCGTCCGTTGTGCCATTCTGCGGAATGAATGACAAAAGAAGACCCTCCAAGATAAACAGAGAGAGAGTACAATGTGCCCGTGTGCCCGCGGTTAGGTTTTTTCATCACCACCGAGTGAAAACCGAGAACACAAACGATATTCTCAAGACGCTAGATAATAACGTCACAATAATTAGGGGAATAAATAATACACTGACGATAGTGGAGACCTCCTTGCTCGACTCGGCCGAACAAAGACCAACATTGAGCTACGAAAAATTATCGAGTCAACTGAAACAACGTATCACCCTGGATTCCTCAGATATACTTTATAACGTAGTTAACAGACAACCGTCCTCCTGTCTTGAATAATCTTTAATGCGACATTAACCGGATCGAGAGTTTAGTAAAAAAATATTGCAGAAAATTCACTCATTAGTTCTCAATTATTTATCGTAGAATATCCCGCGACAATGATGCGATAATTATCGATGAGTTTGTTGAATAAATGCCCCAAGTTGTTGCACATAATATTTCAAAATTCGGGCGCAACTGCTCGTTGAAAAATCCAAGCGACTCTTTCACTTGACAGTCACGGCTGAATGTCGAGTTCCCCTGTGAATTTTACGATCGTTCCTATTGGTTGCTGGGCCATTCGTACCCGGCTAATATAATACGGACTTATAACCAAAGCCAAAACCTAGGAGCTCACTCACTCATTCACATAAAGTGCATAATCTCTCTTTCTCACTCCCTTCTCTTCTGGGCTTGGTGCTTTTACGAGCGGCCCGCACGTTTTAAAAAGTTATCGTTATTTTGCTCGGTTTCTCGTGAAATAGTTTTCTCTCGTTTTCTTTTCCCACTGCACATGTGTAGATATACTTGTTTTAGTATCACCAGTCAGTAGTATAACGATTTTTACTGTTGCCGGACGAATTTATGGATTTCCGGATTTACTTCTTTCATATTTTGTGGAAAACTTGGAGTTCAGGGTAAATCATGCTGTTTAAAGTTTTGGAAATTTATAGGTTACTCATTGGAAAGTTTTATTGGGTTACGGATTGAAGGAAATTTCCGGCAATTTCGTCGTTCAGAGGGAAAAAAGATTGATTTTCAGGGACATGTCACTGATTTCTGTAAGAATTTTTTTACTGTTGCTATACGAATTTATGGATTTCTGAATACTTCTTTCATATTTTGTGGAAAACTTATAGTTCAGGGAAAATCATGCCTCTGAAAGTTTGTGAAATTCCCAGTAAATTTATTGAAAAGTTTTATTGTGTTATGGTTTCAATGAAATTTCAAGGAATTTCGTCGCTCAGAGAGAACAAAATGATTTTGTCAGGGAAAATGTTCAGGGAAATGTCATTGACTTGTAGAATTACATTAAGTGCAAAAACTATAAGGATTTTTACTGTTTCCGGACGAATTTATGGATTTTCGGATTTACTTCTTTCATATTTTGTGGAAAACTTCTAGTTCAGGGTAAATCACACTGTTGAAAGTTTGTGAAACTTCCAGTAAACTTCTTTAAAAAATTTATTATGTTATGGTTTCAATGAAATTTCAAGGAATTGTGTCGTTCATAGAATTCCGCAATCTCCTTTCAATGATCGCAATAAAACTGATGTGGAGGAGTCACGTGACCCCGAATACAGCACTCTGATTGGCCGAAATCAGAATGGAGGAAATAATCAGCGAAATCTGAAACTTCACGATTTAATTCCCCCTAAATCTAATTTAAATTCAATGTTATTCGCCTGAAAATTATTGCCAAACTGTTCATGAAATTTCAATTCTTTTCTACCAGTGCAGTGGGCGCAATTATTAAATTTGGGGGATTGAAAATGATGAAGAAATCTGCATTTATCGTCTGGCCTTGGAACTAAACATACTCCAGACGAAATAACAAGGGAGAAAGGGCTTTTAGTGGGGGTATGGATGTGAAAGAGTGATTATTACGGGAATATGAGGGGTTCTAAAGCCTTGTTTTACGAGGTTTGCATTTCGAGCCATCGAGCAGTGGCGTTTTAATAACCTATCACGCGTACCGCTCATTATGACGTTGAAACCCTCACATCCGGAGAGGGTGGTATAATCGTATAATCGTTGGCTAGTATCAGCGGTTACTTCACATTCTGTCTACGTATTTATCGTTCATAATCAATTGAACAAGTTAAATTGTTCAATTTTGTATAATTAGCGATAAGATTGTTCTGTGCAAGGAGAAAAGAGCACTGTTGATCAAATTTGGCTAAATTTACGGAAAAAGACCCTGAAATCCTTGATATGAAGGGAAAAAATGAAAGGAATTTCAAGTTTCTTTGAAAATTCAAGTAAAGCCTCAATTTTTTAGCCGCAAGATGACGGAAATTCCACAATTTGTGTAAATTTCCAAGTGAAAATGAATATTCACTTGTCAATTTCCCTTGAATTTTAAGGAAATTCCTTTAAAGGTCTTGGAATGCCCGGAATTTTCGAAGGATTTTGTGGGATTGCGAAGGATTTCGAAGGATTGCGATTTGAATTGAAGGAAAATTACTTGTCTCAAGTAAATATCAGTAGCAAAGTGGTAAAACGGTACAAGTCAATTTTCACTATTGACCAGTTTTCAATCAATATCTCGGAATCTAAGGGAGATAGCAAAATTTTTGTTATAACCTTTTTTGTGAAGCCGATCGAGTGCTACAACAAATGTAATTACGAAAATTTCGCTATCTCCCTTAGATTCGGAAATATTCCTCGAAAACTCAACTGGGAGATGAGTCGACTTGAACCATTCGCTACTGATATATTTAAAAATATGAGAATTTTTTCACTCCACGACTTTCTGGATAATTTTTACCCAACTTTTCTCCCCGGAGAATCCATAAATCTGTTGACATAGGTCGCGTGTGGCTTTGAACTGTCACCGCCTTGACCCTGGACCACTTGAGACGATTCCTACGAATTTTCGGGTCTTTGTGACTGTTTTGTCTGCCCTGTGGTATTTCTTATGACCGGAGAAACTTGGGTTATATGGAGGTTCGACGTACCCTTCGTTACATGAGACGCGTGGCGACGTGGGGCTGTCTTTTACGACCTCTCGGGATAAATCCCCGATAACAGAAGGTTCTCACAATATGACGGGTTTAAACCTCGTGTTACAAGGGAGAGAAAGCGAATGGTTTTAGATTCCTGTTGATTGCTGTTGGCTTTTTTCATTGATTGATCGATGCGAGAGCATTTTATTTGTTGATGTAAATAGAATCTAATATGCGGTATGTGTTCAGTTCTCATTGATTTATCTTTTGTAGGGAGGAACAATAAGCTAGAGGCCGATCATATCAGTACATAATACAGGTGTGGGGAATTATGGATAGTATGACGGAAATAAGAATAGCGATAGCTCGGTTTTTCCATCCAGGACAGATGATGTGGATTATTGAAATCATGACATCTTGATAATCACGTGAAATTCGATCTCGGAGAATTAACCCTTACTATAGCCCCTCTGTGAAAATACTGTGAAAAATAATGTGAAAACGATGGCAGTGTTTTCAGGAGGAACCAACGAAACGGATTCTCTTACGATGTAAAATGGGTCATATGCGTAATGAGGGGGGGGGGGGAGAAATAAAAAAAATAATTGTAAATAATTGGGTCTGACCTTAAGGGGATACGACGGTGAAATTTAAAAATCTTCACCAAGCCTTGGAACCCATTGAACAGTTTGTGATCTACGACGGAATATGAGAATAACTAGGGAACATCGCGGACCCGATCGATTTTGCCCCGGATAACCAGGAAAACTTTTTTTTCCTGTTTTTTTACCTTCAAAATGCTGGTTGCGCCGTAGATTTCATACGATTTTAGCTTCTTTCTTAAAATGTGCGTTACGCTCCAAAGAATAAAGTTAAGCATCCGTTTTACTTTATTCGCAATAGATAATGAATAAATGAATTTTCAATTATAAATTTTATTCTACTCTAGAGACGCGAACAAAGTATTAAATTCAGAATTCATTCGGAGAATACTGTTATGATTTCATCAGCTAGTCAAATAATTGGACTATATAACCACCGCTATAGACGATAAATTCCTGATAAACTTATTAAATTGAATCAATGAGGCGATTGTCTGACGGATATTGAAATGCAAAAGTGTGTGGTCTTCATAACGAACGTTCTCGATCCCCAGACAGCATAAAATTAGATACTTTTCTCAACTCAATTACCCATTTCACAATCACCAACAATTTATCTCGTCCCAGACACTAGAATTAATGAGAATATCACACTCGTTACTTTGTGTATCACCACTGATAATTATTTGATGAATTAAGATGGGAAGCCTTGAGTGTGAGATATGCCATCGCAATCAATCCATCTCCACAACCGGTTGTTGGCGCGTGGTACATTCACCGCTCGCCTCCTCGGGGAATCACTTCATTAGCCCAAACTTCCCCCGATCAGGCCAAAAAATTGTCGTCCAATAAAAATCAACGAGAGGCATTCTGTGACTGCCATGTGTGGCATTCTGACCTATTGCACTGTTAGAAACAAATTAAAACTTGAGCTGTTTCGTGTGAAAAGTCAAAATCATGAAAAAAAATTGACAAATTCATAAGAGAAACGTTTAAGTTTCTAGACTAGATCTTGGCCTGAAGAAAAAAATGGTGAAATTTTGATGTTTTTGTAATCTTTCTGACCATAAGGCCGAGGTTATCTCACAATGAACTATTGAAAAAAAAATAGGGGGTGATAAATCTACGCTGAACTTTCAGTTAATTGAAAATTGAAGAGTATATGTAGCTCAATCTTCCTGATTTCTATGAGTCTTCATAGAAGAATTGACCTGGCATTCGTACTGATCATTGATTTTTCCATAACATTCTAAATTTTCAATGACGGAATTCCCCCTCAAGTAGTATCGTCCCAGGGGGGGAGCTCACAACACTATTAACATGCGATAAGTTTGCTATTAGTTCTTGAGCTCAGAATGATGAAATTACTCTCTCGGCAGAGTAAACTTGTCTATCGAGGAAGCTTGTACAATATTTGTTAAACTCCACGGATTCTTCTACCCGAAGCATGCGAGCAAAGTACAAGGCAAAACCAAGGAATACAGACTTGTTGAAAATGAAATGTTCAAATAAGAAATGAGTGGCAACAGCAGAATTGTGTCGCCATTCTAATGTGGCAAATATTCAAGTTTCTGTAATTGATTTTCAGTCAAGCCTACATATACCCGGGAACGGTGTTTGGAATGTTTGTCCAGCCTACTGTTCAAGACGGAAAGGTCATTAAAGCACAGCTTTTCATCAATTTTGAGTGGATGTGTTGCCCTCATATAACTCTGTTATTTGCGTCACAACTAGGATAGAGAACGTGAACTACCTTAAATGTCAGTTGGAAAGGTCGGGGTTGATCTTCAGTCAGACGTTCGTAGGAAACAATTTCACCCCTCGTGTCGTGCAATTCTAACGACAATGGCATAGGGCAACGATATTCTGATTTGTAGTGGTCATTTCTCCTATTTGAATAATTGCACGTCATTGCGTTGCGTGAGAATAATGATCGGGCCATCTCAACCACCCGGCGATTCCCGACGGCTATTATATCCTGTTATTCTTTCCTCATCTTTTGTAGCTGTCGGCCGATTTTGTCGTGTCTCAGAACAGACGAAGAGCATCTTCGCAGAGTGATTCATGATTTACTAATTGACTCAAATGCTTTCTTGAATGCCTTCTTGAATTCTGGTCTCATTGAATTTTTCTGCAATCTTCGAAGAGCAATATTGCGATTCGACAGTTACTCTTGAATAGTGACGAGAACCAGGGGTTGCTGAGGGCAGTAAAAGCTGTATGGTCACAGTCTAGCGAGTTCCACCAGTCTCAACGTGGTTTTTACGACATCTACGGTTAAACGATCTGCCATTCTATCCCTCAGTCGTGCACTCTTTCCATTTCCGCACTTCTTTCATCACGAAAAACCCAACGGAAAAACATAATCATGAAAGTTGTATCGCAACAATTTGGTGTAGCTTGTTCAATATTCCTGCTGGTTGTATTTAGTCAGTTGATAAAAAGGGAAATGATTCTGGTCTGATCTGTGTTTGACTGTCTCGTATGTCGATTCGGATAATTTTGATGTATACTATCGCCGCAACCTCGTCGGTTTTGATCGTCTCTTTTCAAATAAATTGAAAATGGATAAACGAACGAATGAGTCAATTGTTAATAACGAACGAGTCAAGGCGATCACTTCCGTTCATTTTACATTATCATAATCTAGTGAACAATAAAGGTAAAGGGATAATCAGTTTATATTGATAACTCAATTAATGTTTGAGGTATTAATACAAGTTAATTTATTTTTGCAAGGAAGGACGAGAAAAATTCTAGAGCTAGCACTAGAAAATTTCCAGGTGTGTCAGTTTTGTGGGAAATTCCGGAGAAAATTGTGTTAAAAACTTTATTAATTCTTGGAAACATTAGAAATTTTATTGTGCAGTTGGGAAAATTTTCCAGTGCCAGCATAGGAATTTTTCACATTCTTCCTATCCTCGTACGTATCCGCCCGACGTCGGCAACGTTCGGCTCGCCGAACTGAGCCGAACAGCTGCACTCGGGACTCACAGATGCCGTTTACACGTCAACGTCGGGAAACGTTAGCACGGGTTCTGCAGAATCATGTGAGAATCAGTGATTATTATTTCCTTTTTTGTATGAACGTTTGATTAACCATATAAAATGACGAGTACGTGGGAAGAACAAATGTGTAAAATGAACTGTCGTAGAAATAGTTGAAAATTAGTGACATTATTGGGTTTTAGGGTAATGTAATTGTTAGTCGATGTAATCGTCGAATGGATCCACTAAAAAAACCTATAAAAATAATGTGTTCACTTAAATTCTCATCTGGATTTATATTATAGTACATTAATTTGAAGGGCAATCAACAAAATTATCACTGAGTAATTTAATTTGCTACCAATTAATTTTTCGTTTGCCGATGAAGAAAATTTCGCGATGAGAACATCAATTTTTCGTCGGTTTTAGGTTGCAAAAATTAACTTTACCAACTATTTCCTGAAACCGACGCAATTTTTCGCCTCAACATACCCACTCACCCGTATTTTTGGATTACTAATGGATTCCTAGGTGTGACTGTTGCAAAATATCCCAGAAACATTTCGCAAACATTTTCATCTTGTCTGCGTCGTGTATATGCATTCTCGCAAAATTTTATTGTCCTCCAAAAAAGGGAAGGAGCGGAGGTTTGGCGAGCGGTGGTGGACGAAACGGCGGGGGAAGGAGGGTGTTTTACGACAGCAGTTGACAGGAATTTTACCGCTTCCGAAATGCCGTATAGTAGAGCCCTCGTAAAAAGCCATCCTTTACTTTGGACCCGTTTGACAAGGTCCGCACTCATTTTTATTTCCTTCGATCTTCTAACGACTGAAATGTAAATCTGCATTTTTGGTGATTTTTCTTCCTTTTCCAGAGGCAATTTTTAGGTCTAGATATATGAAAAGACTAAATGCCTGCCATCAATCGCCTCTTAATCATTCAATTTTCTCTTCAATTATTAAATTATTATATAGATGTCAAGCATAAGCATAACTAATAAATATTCGTAGTGAGGGTAATCATGGAAATTCTTGAAACGAGGACTGCGATTTCTCCCTTGAGATCTAGTGTTCTTAGCGCAAA
The DNA here is from genome assembly GCF_001412515.2 of Diachasma alloeum. Taxonomy (NCBI): domain Eukaryota; kingdom Metazoa; phylum Arthropoda; class Insecta; order Hymenoptera; family Braconidae; genus Diachasma; species Diachasma alloeum. The sequence continues at coordinate 33,149 of NW_021680377.1, forward strand.
AAATCTTATACTTAGTTATCATCACCGGACAAGTATTTTGACTTCAGAATGGCAGACTTCATCATTAGGTCGCCGTCGGCTCAGATCATAAATTCGCATTCGTCAGAACGTAGTCTGTGAACCGTATGATGTAAACGAGTTTATATTAAGTGAGTAACATGACTAGATGGAGAAAAAAGTTGAAGACAAATTACCAAACGAATCAAGTAATCGTGGAGCTGAATTCATTTCTAGGTCTCAGTGCACACAGAAAAACCGAAACGTTAATTGCGATTAATGCTGATATTTTATCACCAAATGTGAATTTTCAACCTGAATTAGAGATTCCACGAACAATTTGATCTTCAATTGAATTCAAATTCACAACATTGAAAATTTAAGTGCAACAATTGCTCAATTTCAAGATGCAATCGAATTTATTAAACTTCATATACTCATAGATGTTTTATAAATATTGATAATGACTTAAAGGGAATTAAGGGAATGAAGAGTGAAACATCAATGCATAATTTTTAATCTTCGATTAATCTTTTATTTTAACTTTTTAAAATAACTTGATTAAAATCTGTAATTGTTGAAAAATGCGGGGAGGTTTATGAATTGATTTCCTAGAAAACTGAAAAAACTTCTTGAATTCTTCGGAAAATTTCACAGTTTTCTAGATAACCGTAAATCTTCAAAGATTTCTCAAATTATTTGGGACACCGAAGAATTTTCATGAATTTTGTAGAGTTTACAATTTATGTATGAAAATCTGAGAAGCAAGAATTGATCATTTTTACGGATGATAAATATGAAAAAATTAAAATTTGGGAAGTGAAGAATAATTTGTGAGTTAAAAAATTTAGAAATACTATTTTTTTTCTCATGATCAAAAATTATGCAAATTAGATATGTTTTGATATAAAGACAAACTTCACACTCAAAAAATGAAAAATATGACGCAGACAAAATTTTTGGCACTTGAAGAATCTGAAAATACCGGGGAATTTTTTTCACCGACTAATTCACGTGACTCATTGCCCAATCAGAATTGAGGATGAGCGGTCAGGCAGTTTCGAGATATTTCGATATAAACCAACTTCACGTTTCTCTCATCTTTAGTAAAAATAGCATTTCCAACAGTGTCATGAGAAAAATTCCTGAAAATTGATTTCGCTGCACGATTACTTGACTCGTTCGTTAATTTTTCTCCAACTTTTTTCTCCTTGTAGCATCCCTCAATTTTTTTCAACGACATTATCGATTCAGCATATATGCGTGTGTATTTCTGCAGGTAAAATTTCGAGTTCTCATCTGACGCGGGGGATTCAATTACGCACAACAACAGTATCATCGCTACAAAGCCACCTCTCTACAGCCCCTTACCATTTCTCGCGTGCCTCGTGTCTGCGTTATCCGATGGCCATCCGTATTTTCTCTATTTCTATCTCTTTTTCTCTCTGTCTCTCTCTCTCTTTGCAACATGAATATTCCCGGGAATGGCTGTCGGACAGTGAGGATTTCAAAAGAACACGTCATGAACTCTACATGACGAGTGCCTGCTGGATAGATACATGGATATAACCGTTAAACAAAGGGTTTTTTTAACGCGAGAGATCGTTTGTAATCCCTTAGCCGAATAGTGTGATTTTTCACCGCGAACAAATCGTACGGGGTCTCATTCTATTTTGCCGGCGCTCAGCAAATTTCAGTAGTGAAGCGGTAAACCGAGTTAAGTCGATTTGGACTATTAGCCAGTTTTTGCTGAATATCTCGGAATCTAAGAGAGATAGCAAAATTTTTCTCACGACTTTTTTTATAACGCTCTATTGGCTCTACAAAAAAGGTCATGACAAATATCTTTCTATCTCTTTTAGATTCCGAGATATTCGTCAAAAACTAGCCAATAGTAAAAATTGACTTCACCCGGTTTACCGCTTCGCTACTGATTTCTACTCTCCATGAATGTTTCAGCTTGACGATGTGCTATCCTGATATGCCCGCGATGTTTGTGTTGAGACGTTGGGCTCAGCCATTCCTCCAGGTGATTGATAAACTCTCTTTTGAGGTTTTTACGCGGGAAATGTTGCGTGAGAGTATGCAGAAGCGAAAATAAAGTGCATTGCCCGTTGAGAATGTTTCGGCAGGGCGAATGGATCTACTTGCGGGGTAAAATGAGTTAAGTGGAAAAAATTCGAGTTCTTTTTTTGGAAACATTGATTTTTTTTACTGCAGGGAGAGAAATGGTCAATACAAATTACGGAACTCACAGTTCGCTCATCGATTACGGGATCGACTCAGAAAATTTGAGTAACGGCGTCGTAATTTTTTACGATGGAGACTCAGGTAAAAATGGAGATTCAGGTAAAAATTACGTGACAGTTCCGTAAAATTTCTTACAACCACATTGCACTCCGCAATGCAATAAATTGAGGAATTCTTGTTTTCCTGTCTCTTGAAAATGATCAATTCCATTAAATTTCTAGGGAAATCTGGAATTTTATTATTTTTTCCCTTTAGATCGAATTCAATATCACTCTCCTGAAAATTTCTCGTTAACTGTCCATGAAATTTCCATTTCTTCTGACTTGACAGTTAAAATTTTAAGCAGTCATGCAGAAAAATCAATGAAAATATTAAATTTCGCTTGAATTATTCCTTCAAAATTAGTTTAAATCAGAAAAATATAAATAAATATTTCTTGAATTTTCAATTAATTGAGTACTCCCCATAATTTGTTACCGAATATTCATGTTTTAACTCAAAATTCAAACAACTTGAGGAATTCTCGTTTTCCTGTCTTAAAAATGATCAATTCCATTAAATTTCTAGTGAAATCTGGAATTTTATTATTTTTTCCCTTTAGATCGAATTCAATATCACTCTCCTGAAAATTTCTCGTTAACTGTCCATGAAATTTCCATTTCTTTCCACTTGACAGTTGAAATTTTAAGCAGTCATGCAGAAAAATCAATGAAAATATTAAATTTCGCTTGAATTATTCCTTCAAAATTAGTTTAAATCAGAAAAATATAAATAAATATTTCTTGAATTTTCAATTAATTGAGTACTCCCCATAATTTGTTACCGAATATTCATGTTTTAACTCAAAATTCAAACAACTTGAGGAATTCTCGTTTTCCTGTCTTAAAAATGATCAATTCCATTAAATTTCTAGTGAAATCTGGAATTTTATTATTTTTTCCCTTTAGATCGAATTCAATATCACTCTCCTGAAAATTTCTCGTTAACTGTCCATGAAATTTCCATTTCTTTCCACTTGACAGTTGAAATTTTAAGCAGTCATGCAGAAAAATCAATGAAAATATTAAATTTCGCTTGAATTATTCCTTCAAAATTAGTTTAAATCAGAAAAATATAAATAAATATTTCTTGAATTTTCAATTAATTGAGTACTCCCCATAATTTGTTACCGAATATTCATGTTTTAACTCAAAATTCAAACAAGTTGAGGAATTCTCGTTTTCCTGTCTCAAAAATGATCAATTCCATTAAATTTTTACTGCGATCTAAAAATTTCTGATTTTTTCCTCAAATCGAATTCAATATCCCTCTCCCCACGCCGAAGTTCGTCGTTGAAAATTCCAAATTTTCTGGAGGAATCACCGAAAACTCCATTTCACCTCCATTACTCCACGAAAATCACCAGAAATCCGGAAAATTCAGGTTGACATATTGTCACTGACGGCAGTTCGTGACAAACTGCATCATATCCAGTTCTTTTGCTGTGTTCGTTCTTGTTGCATCACACCGCAGTCCGGTTGTAGTCGGATGTGAACAAGAAGCGTATTGTGTCAACTTGCCACGTATCATCAGAGAGGAAACGAGTTGACGATTCTATCAGTCATAATAAACATTCGATTATCCAAATGGCATGATTCCTGTACGACACTCATTCATACCACGATGACATACGATACCCAGTGATATAAAAAATGACTGTACATTATCATCTCAACTCCGAGAATCAATGTCAAATGGAGCACGATCAAATATCTTCATTCAGCACTATGGAAAGTGGAAGACAGCCGTTCTCGTATTCCCATAATGTTCTCAAGTCACTTGATAACGGACAATCGAATGCACGGATGTGCATTATTCCGACAAATGTTCACAGAATTTAATACTATCTTGCGAGTGTACAGCTGTTGTCAATTCGCAAAGAAAGGAGTCGTCAGTTTTTTTTCTATACGGAAACCGGGGAATGAAGATGTTGCGCAATGCAATGTTGCAAATAATGCTGATCATGCGAAATGAGATGTCATTTCCCTCGAGCAGAGTGCGATATCAGTAGTGCGTCGAATAATAATGATTCGGGGGCAGTAGAAAGCGGTATGATTTCGAAAATAAAGTGTCATCGTTGTCGATGCTATTGAAGCGGAATCATTTTCTTCGTATGTCATTGATGGAAGAAACGGGTTGATATCCAAGCGCTTTGGATATTTTTTCTTCGGTGAAATGCTTTTCTACTTTTCTTCGCGAATATCGGAACCTTTAGTTGAGCCCCATTTGACCGTAATTTTCCGGACATTTTACCGTTATTGTTTAGACTTTGCAGAGTGCAATTTGAGTCGCGATATTGAAGCGTTAGAAAATATTTTAAACATCTGAAAAAAATTAGAAAGTTTATTATTGGGGGAAGATTGATGAAATGATTAGAAATTGCAATTTTTGAAAATTATGAGCATTTTTCATTAATAATTTATAAATAATCAATTTTACACTATAAAAATCATGTGTTCGGATTTGTAATCAATTTATTCATATTCAGAATTTTGAAAAAATAACGTTTCCGATTTTTTTCCAATTTTTCTCAAGCAATTTAATCGACAAATTTAATTATTGAAAATGGTGACTTGTGCCGGAAAAATCGTTTGTTAAAAATTATTAAAAGGATATTTTCGTGCCAAACATGCGAAACATGCGTCGAGATTGAAAATTTTTACAGCAAAAATCGATTTAGTCTTTTCAAAAAAAAATTATTCTCTGCGCAAGCAAGAAATGGAACTTCTGTATGAATGATCCGCCTCTTGAGCCAAATATTTCGTTGTTGAAAACAGAGCGATTATTTATGTTTGAGTCTTTCATATTCGATTCGAAAAATTATTTTTCTGGTAATTTTCAACTACCGGTGTTGTTGGCCCAAACAGGACTTGTTTGAGAACCTGTTCGTTTTTCTCTCAGTGTTTGAGATGGCCCGTACCAAACCGTAAAAGATACTCGGATATCCTTAAATTAAAAAATCATTATCCGTTACAGAAAAATTATACGCAATATTGAGCGATCTTTCACGTTCGCCGGGATAATTTTGGATGGCATGCAGGACAAATTTTACAGTTTCTTGATTTCTAGAAATTTTTTCATTGAAAATTAAATTTTTTTGCTCCTTTAAAAAAAGAAATTTCACTCTGTTTTCACTAAAATCCAACACTCCACGATTTTTACCTCTAAATTGAATACAATGTTCCTCTCCTGACAATTACGAGTCAATTGTCCATGAAGTTTCAATTGTTTTATAACAGTGTGGCCAAATGACGAGACATAATTCCGTACTTTTCAATGGATTCAAAATTACAGAGGACTAGGATAATTTCGAAGGCTTTTAAAATTAACGATCAATAATTAATGTATTATTGGGCATGAAAGTGGATCGCGTTCGGCTTCTCGATGCGCCTGTGCCACCTGCAGTGGTCTCTGCCTAGTTGAGAATACCATTCACGTACCAAAAACGGTCTGGAGGCTTTTTGTGGGCGGAGTCGCGACAACCCTATGCAACGGCATTGGTTAGCGTAATGTCTAATATATCATGCCGTTGTGGAATGGAAACTGTTGTCCTATACGAGGGGGTGGTTCACAGTTTGTGCCATTTTCACTTGTCATCCTCAAATCAATAGTTATCACAGTGTCGCACATTGAAGTCATTTATGGGGGGGGGGCTGAATAACTATTCTCGTAACTAGATTGTTGANGGGGGGGGGGGGGGGGCTGAATAACTATTCTCGTAACTAGATTGTTGAATGCGATGTGTATTTTATTCATTTGAAGTTGAACAATGTGCACGGAGATAAATATTCAGTAAAAATTACCGAACAGTTCACGTAATCCGCAATGGGGAATCGTTTTCCAGCAATTTTTATAGGAATAGGAGAGAAGAAATCTGAAACGTTCAGTGAATTTTCAGGCTCATCACCGAACAAAGTACGAAATTGTCACGTCATTTTTCCCGAAGAAGTAAAATCTTACAGAAACTTGCCGACTTATTATGCCGCGAAAATAAAAAATTCTTGAATTTTTATGAAGCTGCTGAGTTATTTCTACGTTCCGTTCCGTAAAATTTCTCAATCGTCGGGGAAAAATTATGAAACGACTTGATGTCCCCACAGCGGTGAGTCATCAGACGGCTGGTTATTTTTTACGGAACAAATCGTAGAATTTACGTGGTGATTCGTAGAATTTCAGTTCCGACTTACACTTTTTATTGAATTTTACTTCGCTCGGAGTAATCACGCGTTTATAATTATGGAAAATTCAGTTTGATTCTGTGGAATTCATTCTTTTGAATGAAAATTCTGCGTAGTTTATATAAATTTATGTTATCGATATTCCAGTTTTGATTGAAATTTCAAGGTATTTCGTGATTCAAAATTCAGTATTTCGTGCAAAAATCAATGATAACTGTAAATTTCAGTTTAATCATTCCCTAAAAATGGCTAGAAATGAGGAAAAATCTCGTAAATATACTTTGGAATTTTCAATTAATAGAAAAGTAACTAGTGTTACTAATAAAATACTAATTCAGTGATTGACTTTTATTTTCCAGGTGAAAATGTGGAAGTACTGCTAGAGTACAGTGCCAAGCTACTCGAGCAGTTTTGGTATTCGTGGGAAATATTACCGCTGATGTACGTCATACTTAAGGACGCCAAGGCGGATCTCGACGAAGCACGAAGACGCATAGAGGAAGGTAACGCTTCGATAAATCCATTCTAACTCCGCCATTTTTTCAATATCAATTGAACGGGCCATGTGCTCTGCGGAGAAATGGAGACCAGACATCAATGAAGCCTACGCCAGTTTGCATAACCCTGAATCAAGAATAAAATATACTTGATTCAAGTTTATTCTATACTCGAATGGGGGATGGGTATTTCAATTCGAGGATGATTAATTTCGTATCAGCCCGGGTTGCACCAAGCGCTCTCAAGTGTAATATAAGGGTCAGACCCTAAGTGTGAGAATGTAAGGGTCAAAAAGTGTAGGTTAAAAAATGAGGGTCGGAATATTAGAGTGAAAAACTGAGGGCCTGAATGTAAAGGTGAAGGAATGAGGGTCAGAATGTTAGGGTTAAAAAATGAGGCTCAGAATATTAGGATCAAAAAATTAGGGTCAGGCAATGAGGGTCATATAAGGGCTAAAAACGGTGATCAAGCATAATATATGACTTATATTTAGACCCTCATTGCCTGACACCCACTTTTTTTTTACTTTTATATTCTGACCCTAATGTTTTCACCCGAATATTCTGACCCTCATTTTTTAAACCTCCACTTTTTGACCCTTATATTCTGACACTCAGTGCCTGACCCTTATATTACACTTAAGAGGGCTTGCTACAACGCGGCCTGATACTAAGAATCATCTTCGAATTGAAATACCCATCCCCCAATTGAGTGTGAAGTATACTCGATTCAAGTATATTTTTTTCCGCGCTAAAGGCTCCATTGTACTCCGCTACCACATGTGCCAAGAGTCAGATAATTTTTCAGTGATTATGAAACGAATTTTGGTGACTTTTTTCGCCTATAAAATAACATTCGATTATGAATAATAAGATTGTACTTTCTTCGTCTGTTAGTGTCCCCATCTTCGTTCTCCCCCATTTGGATACGATAGTTCCAATATACAATTATCCTATGCTCGAACTATGAGTTGATCGTTGAAGCTATACTTGGCAGAAGACGGTGACACTGACAGACGTCGAGACATTTTCCCCATGTCTCATGATTTATTTTCTTTTTCCCCTCCGTAGCGGTGGATACATTTCGCGTCAATTTGACATTCTCCACAATGGTCATATAGTGAACCTCCATTTTATCAATCGAATTTGTTATTGATTTCGTACAGTTAATTTTTTACTTGGAAGTTTGATATTTTCGCTGCAGAATTCATAGTGCCAACATTTGTTCACGATATTTGTACGATAGAGTAAATTTCTTTTTCGCCTTCATTGGTTTTTGATACGGAGACGCAGTGATGAGGAGTGACATCAATGAAGATTGGCAATGGAGATTGCTCAACGCCTGCAAGATGATGACTGCTCTGAAGATTTGTTTCCTCGTTTTTCATGGTCAATTGTTCGAGGTTTATTGAGGTTTAGTCGAGATTAATGGCCGGTTAAATTTATGAATTATTGAAAATCAAAGAATTCGACGATGAAGATTGTAGTGTCCGATGGACGTGCGTGGGCTAGATTTTGGGCTGATTGCAGAGGACAACAAGGTAATGTCGATTGTTAAGATTTGGTATTCATGGAGAAAGGAGATTATTCTTGGGTTCGACATCGTTTTTGACGATCTAGTGGATAAAAAAAAATTCTTAGTCCAAAGTCAATAGTAAAATAAGTATCTTTCATCATCAAATACGCATCGGATAGAATTAAATACCTCATCGATCGTTACTTGTCTGAAGAAAAGAACGGATAGATAATTTCATCTATTTTAAATTAATCAAAATCACTACTTGTACGGAGAGAAATATTCAGTATAAAATTATGGAACAATTTCCCTTTTCAGGTTCATCACCGAACAAAGTCAGAAATTGTCACGTAATTTTTCCCGAAGAAGTAAAATCTTACAGAAACTTGCCGACTTATTATGCCTCGAAAATAAAAAATTCTTGAACGCTCAACAATTTTTATGAAGCTGGTGAGTTATTTCTACGTTCCGTTCCGTAAAATTTCTCAATCGTTGGGGAAAATTACGGAACGACTTGTTGTCCCCACAGCGGTGAGTTATCAGACGGCTGTTTAATTTTGACGGAACAAATCGTAGAATTTACGTGGCAGTTCGTACAATTTCAGTTCCGACTCACACGTTTTATTGAATTTTACTTCGCTCGCGGATTACGTTTCGAAACGTAATTTTCACGTTTTTTTCTGGTAATTTTTATTGAATTTTTCTCTCCGTGCTAAACGGGTAATCCCCCTTCGTTAATTTCTCAATCCTAAGGACAACAATCCCAGTTGAAGCGTCCTTTTTTGCCTCCCCGTAACGCAACTGATGTAAAATTTTATGCTCCCCACGTTAAAATGTTACCGATATATCGGTATTTTCCTCAAAATGCCCGCGCATACACGGGGGGGTTAAGTGGCTGTGAAAAGATTCAAGCCACTTATTTGCCCCGCTCGGTCATTATAAATCGTTTAGCCGCTGCCAACTGCATAATGTGCTTCAATTAATTGCATCCAACAACTTGATACAAAACATTCTGTTAAATTGAATTATCCATCAATTGCTACCGTTACACTATCCTGTCCTGTTGCTCTGATAATCATTGTAATTACGCCAGTTCCAGGTGAAATTCACCTCATACTGTTGAAAAGCAATTCTAAAAATTACTATTCCTCACTGTCACCACAATGTCTGAAAGTATCTTTTGCGTGACTGAGTTATAGTCTCTTCTGAAGTATATTCCATTCATTTTATTGATCTGCAAAAATTCACCGCCTGTTTCTACCCACGATCTGCTACTGTATTTCTTTTCATGCGGTTTCAATGAAACGATGAGTGGCTACCAGGAATCCCACATTGTATGGAGTATCCATCAAAGAATGAAGTTGAGGTCTCCGGACACAATTTTAGGGGTGCAATCAACTACTTTGAATGGAATTCCGTGTATTTTTTTTTGTATTTACGTTTGAATTGGCCCTTCAATTTCCATATTCTATTGTTGTTTTGAGACGATAACCCAACGTCTCATGGTAATGAGGGTTGTTGATGTATGGCCAAATTAATGGTTAGTTAATGCCTGTCAAGTACGTAATTTACTTGTTTGGAAAATTTGGGGTTTGGGAGGTTCGTAGACCGCACCGGAGACATTTGCGTCAAGAAACGTGTTCATTGACAGTTAACACGCATAAGATTTTTGGCCTAAATATTCTAGATGTCAAGAGAGAACTATCATTTTTCGATTTAAGAATTTCAGTTTTTTTTAAGTGCTCCGGAATTACGGAAAAGATACGTAATTTTTATTGAATATTTCTCTCCGTGCACGCTAAAATATAAACACAATTCATGGAGCTAGTGAATCAGGGATATTACTCTGAAAATTAGTGACGTCCCTCCACATTACCGAATACGTCCCAACAAATTGTTGACAACGTCACTAAAAATTAGCGCCAAAACCACTGAATTTCACAACCGCCAATCCCAATAATTAATAACAATTTCCCGAAAATCAAAGCTCTCATTCTCCCGAACCATTACCATTATCCGAAATAGCCTGTAGAAACAAAAATCAACTACAACTGATATCGCATAGCGTCGCGACACAAGAAACCAAAAAGAAAAAGACGTTGAACTGCCTCCGCGATAAAATATTCATACCCACATTCATGGAAACCCGATGTCACTATCGCGATAAAAAAAATCCCGTTGAACAATTTCGAAAATGAATACTGACGATAATCCGTACCCAACTGACCAAAAAATTTCCCAAGTTTATCGTCTTCATTTCTTTCGTACTCTGATAGAATGATTCATTTATTCCAAACGAGATTCGTTAACTATTAACGAATGGTAGAGTTGAATATGACCAAATGAGAATTCGTTAATAGTTAACGAACGAACATTTGGTGGGACCGAATGTTCCCTAACCCCCAACCAAAATCCATTCATTAACAATAATCTATCAGTGTAGCTTCCGACATCAATGATAAACATCCTGTGCGAATTTCTTTGTTGTACAATTTAACCAGAAGACTTGGCAATTTATCGCGAGCTTATGTAATGCAAGACACGAGCCTGACGCTGTAGAAATGTTTGGCCGCGAGAGGGG
>NW_021680377.1:44254-106929 GCF_001412515.2 Diachasma alloeum
GGGGGGGGGGGGGGGGGGGGGGGGGGGGGGGGGGGGGGGGGGGGGGGTCAGAGCGAGAACTGTCTCGTCTAATACTTAGCGGTGTCATCGGATAAGGATAGAGGTAACAGCACGTGCACCAATACACGTTTAACCGCTGCAAATGCATCCACTGGCTCTCGTTGTACGTGAGTGCACTTGATTTTTCCTTGAGATTGCGGCTGTTACAATGTTGCCAGGCTAGACGATCACGTCTGTCGTGTCTGGTGAAATGAATAGATCGTCTCCTCGGCGTTGTTCTACTCGACTCAAATTGTACAAGTCATTTTATTCTGTTGAGAGCATTAATCAGAGCTTTTGGGGGTTTAGTCACATTTACTGACGCGATTATGCGATTGCAGCAATTTTTTCTTCTTTTTCAACTACTTTTGCTATTTATAAAGTGTGTTTCACTGATTATGTCATCGATGTAAACTTTATACCTCTCTACATGATTGGAAATTCATTGAAATTCAATTGACAGTTGTATTTGCAATTTTTTTCGTTGGAATTATTTTTATGGGACGATATGTTTTATTCATTTTAATGGACATTTCAGGTGAGTTTGTCGTGATCTAACGATTAATGTTGCTAAAAGTATTGGAAAAGATTTTTAGCTGACCGGAGCAGCGATCGTGCTGAATTCAATCGGCGGTTGAAGTACAGTCATTTAGAATTGGAGAAAAAAATTACGGATAATCTGGAAGTTTTGAGTTTCATATCTCCAACAAAATGTAATATGACGCGTTTTCAAATTGCAGGAGTGCAAATCATACAGTCGTTGTCAAATGGTGGGCGTCACGAGGGGAAGGGAAATAATCAGGTAGCTGTCACTCAAAGAAAGTACGAGTGAAACTTGCTCGAGGAAACTTTTCCTGAGTCTATGAAATATTCAGTTTTTCAAATGGCTATTCTCATTAACTTTGTACACAGTTTGAAGAGTCGCAGAAGTCGACGCTACAGAAACAATTTTACAAATCGAACCCTAGACCCTAACGATGAACCCTAACTACAAGATTATTGTTAACGAATCTCGTTTGGAATAAATGAATCATTCTATCAGAGTACGAAAGAAATGAAGACGATGAACTTGGGAAATTTTTTGGTCAGTTGGGTACGGATTATCGTCAGTATTCATTTTCGAAATTGTTCACAATTTTACAATCGTCAAATTTTTCAGTACAGTCAGTGAGGGATTAAAGGGCGAAACAATTTCACTGAGGTCGAAATTTCAAGAAACTTCTCGAATTACCTCAAAATGTATAGAATTTCCTAGAATTTTGATAGATGGCGCTGTAGATAAGGACCGTTTCCCAAAGTGACCCCCCATATTGAAACCATAGACGTATCCACGTCAAAATTTCTCTCCGTGTAGAACTGATTTTTCTGTCCCTACAAGACAAGAAGTAATCTCAAACGCTATTTTAAGGTCCTCTTAAGATCGTTGTTCTCGCACCGTACGCCACCACCCATAACACGTGCAAACCGGAAGCCAGTACAATCAAAACGTGAACAAGTCCGCGGTCACTGGCAGCTGTCGTCTGAAACTATTTTCGACAAAAATCTAACGTCCTCAACTCCATCATACCATGAAATCACTGCCGCCAAACACTCGGCCGAGAGAAAAGTGCATTCGAACATTGTTCTCTCCAGCGCGCACTGCACCTCGCAGGTATGCTACCACCCTGAAACCCCAGTGAAGATGTAATCGATTTAATAACCAGTCAGAAAAAGGGGCAGTCGATATTCCAATGAAAATTTATAATAAGGGGGTGCGCAGATGTCCACTTTCGCAGCGATTGACTTCCCAGAATTCCGAGCAACACAAGGGACTGCAAATATTTTATCGTTTCTCCTTCGACTCTGAAATTCGTGAGTCTTCTGTCGATTACAATTGCACTGCAATACACAGACGCAGGTGCACAATTGTCTGCCTGACCCTTCGTACTCCCCTCCGCTGCTGGAATATTAACGTATTTGTTTCGCTTCATTGCAATTAGTACACCGAGAGAACAAATTATAACGACTCGAGGAGGGGAGCTCGGATTTATGGAGAATACGGAGTTGTGGTGTTTCCATTGAAATTAATAGATAAGTCTGACGATCACTGTAGGAAGTAGTGTCTTCAGGACGACTTGATTTGAGACGTTGCCTTCGAATGTCTTGAGATAAGACTCTTCCGTCATTTCCGTGTCTTGAGAGACAAGTTGCCGAATTTAATGCATTTAAGAACTGTTCAGTCGCCAGTCAGTTATGACGACAGCTCAACATGAGACATTTTTGGTGATTGAACCATTTTCTCCTATTTTCAAATGAATAGACTACACACTGAGAAAGTATAACAAGTAGAGTTCTGATGGCAATGAAACCCTCGGAGGCTACAGAAATGCAGAAATAAATTTTTTTTTTTCACCCGGAGCCAAAGTGTCAGATCTTGGATTTTTCCAGGGGGAAAGTCGACTTTCGGCAAAATCGAATTTTTCCGCCGAGTGAAGGTTGATTCTGTATTTTCTGGCCCGCCTAATGCCACTGCGCCCCTCACTTGCCCCAGAAATGCAGAAATAAAAAAATTTTTTTTTTCACCCGCAGCCAAAGGGCCATATTTAGGCTTTTTTCGGGGGGAAAGTCGACTTTCGCCAAAATCGAATTTTTCCGCCGGGTAAACGGCGATTCTGTATTTTCTGGCCCGCCTAATGCCACTGCGCCCCTCGCCCCAGAAATGCAGAAATAAAAAAAATTTTTTTTTCACCCGCAGCCAAAGGGCCAGATTTTCGGTTTTTCCAGGGGGAAAGTCGATTTTCGCCAAAATCGAATTTTTTAACCGGGTGAACGTTGATTCCAACTATTTAAGCGACGGGCTATTCAGAACTCTCAAAAGTATGTGGAAAAAATGAAAACTGCAAAAGTTTTTTTTTTAAAATTTTCAAAGGTTCAGATTTTCCGTTTTTCCAGGGGGAAAGTCGACTTTCGGCAAAATCGGATTTTTTCGCCTAGTGAACGTTGATTCTGTATTTTTCCCCGCATTTATTTATATTTTTGGATATTTCATGTTCAAGAACTTTTTGTGTGTGAACATTGCGAAAAACAAAGTTTTCACTCCCTTACTACTCGGAAATTTTTCGTAGGATCGGGGGAGTCCCTAAAAACATGCTCCAGTAGAAAATGTTTCTTTTTTTTTCATTTTTCAAGTTGAAAAAAATTGTTTTTTGTAAAAATGGCTAAAAACGACCTCCCCAAGAAATAATCGAACCCAAATTCCCTGAAACAAAAAAAAATCCCCCCGAAAAAGCCAGTTATATCAATCAATTTTATGCAAATGAAGTCGTCCCCATTCATTTTCCCCGATCTACATTTCATTAATCCCCCGGTCAGTCCCGAAGCGAAGAAAAAGTCATTTCTCTCAAGTGTATTTATTCCACATGTAATTGTGCAACGGGCATAAACGTTGTATCATAAAACTTTACGCCTGGCATGCTCGTTAATTGGTCAAAGCCACGGGTTCTCATTAGTTTATTATCATCAAAGACAGCTAGAAGCCCAACATTTTGCCGACTAAGAAAGACTCCATAATTACCCAAAGGCAAATCATTCTGAATGTGAATTCATGGATTCTCAAACAGCCCCAAATGTCGATGAATTTCATTACCCTCATTTTCATTTCATTTCACGAATCACTGGTGTTCGACTAACGAACCAATGCGTCGAGTAATTATGAATAAATGTAAATAGATGTGGGTAATTAATTACCGAAGGCAAAGGGTTTGCAAAAGAGAGACGGCGCCGTACGCAGTCAACCACGCCTCACCAGCAGCCATTTTGAATGCTCCTGGTGGAACACTCCCATCGCTTTCTCAAGGACATTACTCCCTGTGCATTATAATTAACAGAAGAGATGATTCTCCGACTCGTACTGTTGTTTCCCAATCAATTAATGCCCATCTTCATCAACAGCTAACAACGAGATACGTGCCATAGCCGTGAGGAAGGCCAGAAAGATGATCACCGATACTGGTGATGGTTACTACAATGAATGGTACACAGCAACAGCTGGCAGTGGTGCACCCACGTATTTTGGCCAACCACCGCACATCGGCAGTTTTATGCATCCCCCTGTACATCTAGGAATCCCTCATTTATTAAATGCCCATGTTCTTGCCACAAGAGTACCATCGAGTCCACCAGGAGGACCAACCACGTAGTCCTGGTGAGTTACACAATCACATTTTTTTTATTGACTACTGATTTGCCCTTTCAGATATCGTAAATTATTGTGTGCCGCGAGTTTATTATCATCTGAGGTATCCAATTCCATCCTGCTTGACCATTTGGGTCAACATTTTTTACGAGCATTTTGAGCAAGGTCCACTGGCTGTGATGATCAATGGAATGAAATTCGTTGAATTCATCATAAATGTTCTCGGGACAGTTTTTATTCCATTATTTTCCTTTTTCCATTGGCTGTGATGACTTGGGGGGGCTCTAAGGCGGCGAGAGTCAAACGATTCGGCGGGATTTTTCGGTGACCCACCACCCTCTACTAGTATTTCATTTTTTTATGGGTTTTTTAAATATTTCTCTTGTGAATAACGATGGCCAAATGAATGATCAACGCTTCGACGGATTCAAGTGTTGAGTATACGGTTTGAGGAGTTTCATCCACGTTTTTAAGAGTCATATTCCTTGAACTTCAGTTGAGGTGATGAGGACGGGGGCGGAGAAGGGGAGGGGAAATTATATGACGAGAAAAGGTGATGGCTCGAGAGAATCCCGTCGTGAACAGAGTGGGGATTAGTTTTCGTTTTAAGATCATAAAAAGTTGGCTTCCTTCTTTTGTCTGAACGTGAAAAGGATGGAAGTTAAATCTATAGTGGGTTTTTGGTATAGTACAGTTGACTAGAACTCGTAATCGCGAATCCAGTCGGGCATAAAAGAGATTTCAACCTATAAAACGCCCTTACTTTCAGCGTTCTGTGCTATTGGATAGTTGAGTATAGATTCAACGGTTAAGTTTCTGGAAATTATCCTTCACGATTCTTCTTGTTTTATGGGTGTGTGCGGTATGTATTCTGGTAATTATTTTTGGAAGGGCTTTTGAAATTGTTTTTTAAATCGGATGAACGTAACTTGTCCTTGTCAGGGAAAAAATTAAATTTTCGTGGACAGTTGACTAATAATTTTCGAGAGTGACATTAAATTCAATTTAGAGGAAAAAAATCAGGAAATTACAGATTTCTGAACTGAGCCAAGAAATTCTCATTTCACTGTGAAGCGATAAATTTAGTGATATTAGGTCATTTTTCCTCGCAATTCACTCAGTAAAATCGTCTATTCATCTCAATGCATTTGGATTCAATCCAACGAATGAATGAACATCAAAAATAATAATTACTCACTATACTTGCATATAAAACGTGTTATGTATCGGGGTACAAAAATAACTCGGCAACACTGTGAAATAAAATGTCTCGCAAACAGCTTCACTCCTAATGAGACTGTATTCTCAAAGTAACCCCTCAACTTGGGAAAACTTGGCACCAGTGGCGACAATAAATCCACCAAGACCTGTCACACACAGCCAATCTCAATCTCCCTGAGATGTCACTTGAATCGACAAAACCGGACCAAAGACCACCATCAGATGCATCCATTAACCCCTCAATGAAAGAATTTCGCTTGCTAAAGTGGTTCAAGAAGAAAAAAAAACCATGGAAAACGTTTTATAACTGTAACGTCGAATCCCACCTCAAGCACATAAGACTCCTCTTCCGGTAATGATGCCAGGGCCAATAAAGAACTGAATTTATGAGGTTTTCAACGTCAAAACTCATTCCTCACAGCGAGAGTATGCGCCTTGGAGCGAAGGAATGATAATCCCACCGTAACGGATTTGCACAAAGGTAATAATATGCATTTTGAGAAATAACAGAATTGACTTCAGCGAAATTGTTGGATATTATTACGTAATATTGCCATAGACGCTCTCAGATGAATGCAGCGTACATTTAAATTGACTGAATGTTTGACTTTAATGAACAGAATAGTCTGAATGGCCATAGCCTGAAGACAATGCAAATTGTCATGCTTTATTCTTTCGTTCATGTGTTTTGAAAAGTAACAGAATTGAATTTAGCAAAATTGTTGGATATTATGACGTAATATTGCCACAGGGTCTTCCAGATGAACATAGCCTACGTTTAAATTGACCGAATGTTTGACTTTAATGAACAGAATAGGCTGAATGCTCATAGCCGCTAGACAACACAAATATTTAGATACTTCTCCTTTCTTCATGCGTTTTGAAAAGTAATAGAATTGACTTGAGCAAAATTCTTGGATATTATGACGTAATATTGCCATAGAGTCTCCCAGACGAATACAGCATATATTTAAATTGACTGAATGTTTGACTTTAATGAACAGAATAGGCTTAACACTCATAGTCTAGAGACAATACAAATCTTCATACATTACTCCGTTCTTCATGCGTTTTGAAAAGTAACAGAATTTATTTTAGCAAAATTCTTGGATACTATGACGTAATATTGTCATAGCCTCTCTCAGATGAATATAACTAAACGGCCATAGCCTGAAGACAATACAAATCTTCATGCTTTGCTCCTTTCTTCATGCGTTTTGAAAAGTAACAGAATTGACTTTAGCCAAATTGTTGGCATATTATGACGTAATATTGTCATAGAGTCTCCCAGATGAATACAGCATATATTTAAATTGACTGAATGTTTGACTTTAATGAACAGAATAGGCTTAACACTCATAGTCTAGAGACAATACAAATCTTCATACATTACTCCATTCTTCATGCGTTTTGAAAAGTAACAGAATTTATTTTAGCAAAATTCTTGGATACTATGACGTAATATTGTCACAGACTCTCTCAGATGAATATAACATACATTTAAATTGACCGAATGGTCGACTGTAATGAACAGAATAGTCTAAATGGCCATAGCCTGAAGACAATACAAATCTTCATGCTTTGCTCCTTTCTTCATGCGTTTTGAAAAGTAACAGAATTGACTTTAGCGAAATTGTTGGCATATTATGACGTAATATTGCCATAGAGCCTCTCAGATGAACACAGCATCAATTGAAATTGACTAGTTTCAATTTTGATGTATTGGAGAGTCTCGATGCTCATAGCCTGAAGACAATACAGATCTTCATGCATTACTCATTCCTCTTCACTCAGGAAAAAAGGCATATTCTCCGCTGTTGGAATCAGACACAAGGGTCCAGAGAGACCATTGGAGTGGGACAGAGGGGCTGGGTTCTTGCAGTAAGCAGCATCAATGTAATCAGACAGGCCGCTTACAGCGCATTTAACGACCGTCGTAAACGGGGTTCCTCGGTTTACAACCATCTTGCATACATATACGCACGGATAATCTTTTTTTACTTCTCAACTGGACTCCACCTCCTTCATCCCAATCTCCAACCCTCGTTTCCACTCGACTGTCCTTGTTCGTATTCCCATGCAGCTTATTCTCCTGTTATTCTTACAGTTTATCATGTTTCTCTTGCTGGAGTTTTTGGTTGAAAGACGAGTGCTTCATCTCCCCTCCTCCGAATCATTTGGCTGCTGTAAACTATTTGATTTTATGGGACAGGCCACTACGAATTTTGGAGAGAGGGTCCTCAATGTGCGAGAATTCACGTCATTTGGCTATGCTGTCTTGCTTTGTAAAAAGTTTCGCGATAGTGTATTCTGATTTTTTGGCTTGAATGGCTTAGTTTCATTGAAATTTTAACAAATTTCGTCACTGGATGATCAAAATTTTATGGAGATATCGATGGAAACTGAATTTTAGCTCAATTATTCCATGAAAATTTATAGAAGTTGGGAAAATTCAGCGCAAGTTGATCCTGAATATTCATTTTTTGATTGAAAATCAAAGTAAATTACGAAATTCTCATTTTCCTGCTTTTGGAAAAATTCGGAATTTCATGGGATTTTCAGGACAATTCGAAATTTCAAAACAGAACAATGATGTGCACACAATTTCACTGTTACGTATATAAATAAATCTTCACTGAAGAAAACAAATGTTGCTTTAAACAAAAACTTGTGGGTTTTTTTAATGTTTAAAATAACTATCTACGTGTATGCAGCATCATAACATAATTGAAATGAATATGTCGAAAGGAAGTTGCAGCACACGAGTGTCACTCCTAATGTGCAACAAAATAATTCACGAAATGAATCCTCCAGCCAAATAAAAAGAAAATGAAGAATGAAACTAAAGTTTGAATTTTGTCCCGCTTGAGGGTTGAGCCCACGAGGTTTTTAGTACTTTCTAACCACAGTCGTGGGCTACAATTAAACCACCATAAACTTTGTCGTAACTTTTTAAAAGCAATCGCCGCGTCTGCTCTGTATAATAACACACTCCTTTTTGTCGAGGGGACCGGGGTTAAAAATATGGAGGGTTATTGCATTCGTAATGATGCGGCGGGCGTCAGCCTACTTAGGATCAAATATTCCTCATTCAGTCTGTGTTTTTGACTGCTTTTGATTGCCTAGGCTAAATTAAAAAACACATTAACTAAATTGCCACAAATTTCTAAATATTCCACTCAATAGCTTCCAAAGTCACAACAGTTTTCTCAGAATCTTTCTCATGCAACTATTTTCCCCCACAATATTTAAGGAACTTCCGCAATAAATTTTGGGGCTATGGAGTGGGGGGGAAATATCAAAGGTTCCGACACTGCTGCATCGAATAATTCAATGCTAATGCACTCCCGACTGCAATCAATCCAATAGATCTTGTTATCTCCGCTAGTGCAAACACTTTACAACCACCTGTGTACAGCCGTACGACCAAGCAAACACTATTTCAATGACGGAATTTCAAGGAAACTTGAATTTCAGTCTAATTATTCCGCGAAAATTCATAAAAATCAGGGTACATCCTTTTGTCCTAAATGAAGGAGTTAAAAATATGAAATGTTACCGCATTCCTCATTCAGTCTCCACTTTTGACTGCTTTTAATTACCTAAACTAAAATTAAAATACACACGAGGAAAATTCCCGCAAATTTCTAAACATTCTTTTCAGTAGCTTTCCGTCAATCACATCAATAAATGAAAACAAAGTCACCACAATTTCCCCGACATTTTTCTCGCACAACTATTTTCCTCCGCAATATTTAAATTGAATCCAAGAATAATTCAATGTTAATGCACTACCAACTGCAATCAATCCAATGGATCTTCTTATCTCCATTAGTGCAAAAATTTTACAACCACTTGTTTATAGCAGTATCACCAAGAAAACACCGGTAAATGAAGAAAACACCATTTGGATTGGTCGATTCGCTATAAAACAGATGAGTAAAATTGTGAGGAAGGATAAACATGCGATAGAATGAAATGCAAGACAGACGTTGTGACTCCTCGTTGCAGACACATTTTCGAGAAAGAGGTGGGGTTGTACCATTCGTGTTTCCACTGGTTGAGGCATACCAAACATCATATGAAAAAACGAATGACGGAGCGGGGTGGGGGCGCGGAGAGGAGAGAAGATACGAAGGTAGAAGAGAACTTTTAAGCACGAACTGACGTTTACTGCCGCGAGTGAACCAACTTCCACCACAAATGCGAACAGTAAAACTTGAGAAGAAATACAAGCAGAAATCCTCATCGACAGTTAAAGTCATTCGCGTGAAAATATAGCTGGACTCACATGAAATACGACTCAACAATTTTTCTCTCCCCTCCCCCCCCCCCCTTCCCCCTCCCCTCCTCCCTCCCAGCGTCCCGTGAGCCAAAAGGAAGATGAGTGTGCGGAAATGCACTTTAAATTCCTCTTAATTAATCGAATCAACATTTAATCCTATTCACTAAAGATGAAAGAAACGTGAAGTTGGTTTATCTCGAAATATCTCGAAACTGCCTGACCGCTAATCCTCAATTCTGATTGGTCAATGAGTCGCGTGAAGTAGTCGCTGAATAATGCCCGGGATTTTCAAATTCTTCAAATGCCAAAATTTTTTCTGAGTCATATTCCACATTTTCTCATGTGTGAAGTTTATCTTTATATCAAAACATATCTAAATCGCGTGATTGTAGATCATGAAAAAAAGATAGTATTTTTACATTTTTTTAAGTCCCAAATTATTCTTCACTTCACAAATTTTAATTTTTTCATATTTATCATACGCGAAAATGATCAATTCTTGCTTCTCAGATGTTCATACATAAATTCTAAACTCTACAAAATTCATGAAAATTCTTCGAAGATCTACGGGTATCTGGAAAACTGTGATATTTTCCGAAGAATTCAAGACATTTTTTCAGTTTTCTAGGAAATCAGTTCATAACCCTCCCCTCATTTTTCAACAATTACAGATTTTAATCAGATTACTTTAAAAAGTAAAAAATAATAATTAATCGAAGATTAAAAATTATTCATTGATGTTTCACCCCTCATTCTCTTAATTCGCTTTAAGTCATTATCAATACTAATAAAACATCTGAGTATATGAAGTTTAATAAATTCGATTTTTTCATTTTTACAACGAATAGATAAGCGCGCGCACAGGTCTAGTGTGGTCATTAAGATTAGAGTGAATGGAGGAATAATTTTATGAAAGGTATATGCAGGTTGAAAATTACTTTTCCTTGCAAGTTCTTTGGGTTTTTATTAAAATCAAAAGACTTCACCCTCTCTTGGATGATTGGCGTTGGAAAATCAATGGGTGTCAATCCGTCGGGAGTTAACACTGGGAAGAATTTTGCAGTCTACCTTCTATACTCTCCACCGTGCCCCTTTCCTGGAAGAACTTCTCTTTCGATATTAATGGGCACTTTTTTTTCACCTTTTATGTTTCATTTACACATGAGCAGTTTGACGGGCCCTACTTTGTTCATGAATAAATTATTCAATTTTTCGACTCGCCTTGCTACCCCCGGAATCGATATCCACGGGGGCTGGACGGTTAGTATGTTCGTGGAGGAGTCGTTGATTTACCTGATAAATCGGCGAGTAACAGTTGGTGTCACTCTTCAAATGTAAAACGAGCGATTGGAAGTACACTGGGAGGAAAAATAGTTTTTTGAGAATTACGGGTTCAGTTGTGTCGAGAAACTCGTGGTTCGAAAGTTGACGAGAATGAAACATCTTATACTGAGAAGGAAAAAACTTTTGGAATATTTAGAAATTTGTGGAAATTTACTTCAGGTATTTATGGTGGGGTTGGCCATGTAGGAGGTGAGACGGAGGGGAATCTATTGGTCTCTCGCAGAAAACCAATCGCTGAACAAAAAAAAAACGATATTTCAATTACAAATTTTCAATCTGTTTCGACCATTTTTGTGTTCGAAATATTTTTTTAATAACTTTTCTATTTCTTCCCACATATTTCAAGCCTTCTTTTATTTTTCTAGCTTGTCTTTTGGATAATTGGAAAATAATTAATGTGGATAGAAAAAGTGACAACGTCGTGCCGCTCGAGGCACAAGTTGGCAGCACTGATTCACTCAGCTGTTATGTTCTTCCCATAGCGAAATGTATCGTTACAACTCCATTCGTATTTTCCGCCCTTACCCGTCCACGATTTCTAACCTCGACGTTGTCGCCATTCCAAGTTGCGCACGCAGAATTTCTATTTTTCATGAGCTTTTTAATTATCCCTTCTAAACAATTCTCCCTGAAAGCTCCACCCAAGTGCGAAATTTCAGAAAAATGGCGAAAATTTCCTCCTTTTATCCCCTTGAATCGAATTTAATGTCTCTCTCTGTCGATGAAATTTCAATTTTTCTCTGATAATATTCCACATTTAGAGAAAGAATGTCTCGAGTTCACTTCAAATTAACTTCCATTATATAAATATTTTCCCCGGCCCAATTAATTAATTTTCCACCATTTATAAAAACAAGAAATTACGTATCTAATATTCCCATAAAATCTTCATATCCCACGATGGAAAAAACCACAAAAACCTTCGGTTCAACAACTCCCTGATTCAGCGTAAAAAGAATCGGAATAAAAAAATGAAAAATTGAAAAAAATCTGTAAATCACTCAGATTCCCGATGACATTTACGAACCCCAGAAGAAGAATGTTGGCTCTTCCTCATCCGTGAATCGGATGACTGAACCATATGGAAGACACTCCTGAACCCCTCCTTGAGATACCTGTAACGAATGGCAACCAACAGATAGCAGTAAAAAATATCCACAAGAGAGAGAGAAAAAAAATGATAAAAATGATGGTGAAGAGAAAAGAGATGAGAATAGAGAGGCAGAAGCTTCGAGAGTGAGAGGTTTTTTGCAGACGCGGAGGAGTTGTAAATCATAATTTTATGAGGCACCCCATGGCCGATTCCATGGCACAAGAAGGCCACGGGAGAATGAAGCAGAATGGAATATGAACTGTGAACCGATGCATGCCTTTTGCTTTATATACACCCTCATTCCTCCCCTGGGCCTGCGATTCCTTCGGCGTTTTACGACTTTGTAATTACGTACTGTGGCAAAATTAATACATAGATGTGTATGCAAGACACTCCGGGGTACAAAGAGAAGAGGGAGCCGGAGTCGAAAATTGTCGTCATACGCTAACTCCGCAAGTTCACTGGTTTTTGATCGCAGACTTAATTCTGAACGCTTTCACCCTACGTGAGTCGGTAATACGTCTGGTTTTAGTCGGTTTTTGGTCGTCTCTTTTCGAATAAATTGAAAATGGATAAATGAACAAACGAATGAATTGTTAATAATAAACTAATCGAGGCGATCACTTCCGTTCATTTTACATTATCATAATCTAGGGAACAATAAAGGGGGAGGGATAGTCAGTTTGTATTGATACCTCAATTAATACAGATCGTTAGGTTTTCATTGTCAGCTTTATCAGATAATTATAACATTCATCATATTTTCGGTCGAGAATTGCAATGATTTCTTTATTATATAGTCACTCTAATAGTATAGTAATATTGGTACTGTTGATCGTTGTTAACTCGGGACTTGGAAGAATCTCCAAGATACTTCACTCGGCGTTCGTCGGTATTACGTCTCCTTTCTATCTTAGGTTGCAGAATTCAACTTTACTCGGAGTTATTCAGACCTTGAACAACATTTTGAACAAAAGATCCAGCAGATGATCTCGACTTTGATATTTTCAACTGTTACATCTCTTGATCCACACTATTTCACAATTTCTCGCTCGATATCGAGCTCCGGAGATCGATCCCAGGTGATAAAATGAAGAGATCTCACACCACCGTGACAAATTGAATTTATGCCGGGAATTTAAGAGCGTCCTCGATCGATAGTTAAAACCTCTTTAAAAGGCGCAGAAAAAGAAATATTCGTAATAAAAGGGAGGGTAAAAAAAACTTGTACGACGGTTGGAGAACATGAAAGAAACTCGAGCGGGTCGTAAAGAGGTGAATGAGAAGGCAAAAGTACATGGGAGTCGAGGCCCTCGATTGCGTGGCATTGATAATACCAGAGCGACAGTGGAAATGCATGACACCGGGGCACGTTAAAAACCCCTCATTTCACCTAATATTCCCACGATATTCTTTATCATCCATTGGATGCAATCAATTTTGCGAACATTGATCGCAATTGGTGACGACCTGCGCTTATTTGCGTGTTTCCCGGTCGGATAGTCCTCGGGAGGGAGTTTTTTGGGCGCAATATCAACTTTAGTTTCCGAATATTTTCTCGAGAAAACGATTTTTGAAAAAATGCGTTCTCTCGTACACATAACCGTAGGGGAGGCTGGGGTAAAACGGACACTTTTGACTTTTTTTAAAATGTTGATGAGGGGTTCAAATGGTGATACAATTTATTAATTTTTTTTTCTCGATAAAATTGACTGACGTGAACTCATTCCCAGTCTCACCTTAAACTCATCACACCATATTCCGAATGCACTAGACTATTGAAAATAGCCTTCACCTCCGTCTCTCCGTCACCCCAAGCGGAACCCCTCATTTTTTCCCTCTCCCCCTCCCCCGCCGGAGCTTTAACGAGCCTTGGCCAGCCCCGTACCGCGAAGCGAGAAAGAAACACATTTTTACTCGTCTTTTTTCGTCATATGAATATACGACGAGGAATTCAGGACATTTACTATAACGTAACTAAGAGAACTTGCTCGTACGACGGTTGCACGTATGAAAACTACGTCCCTCAGTTTCATTTGACTGACTTTACGACAGAAGACATAAAATGGATTTTACTGTCGGCTAGTTCGCCAGTTCTCGAGTTGGTAACATTGCTTTTGGTTAAGGATAATACATATATACAACGTTACCCCTTCCCGCACCTCTTCCCTTTTATACTCTCAACTCGGTCTCTTTTATTCACAGAATGCGCCTGGTACACTTCTCCCTTTCAAATCTCGTTGATGCCACCCCCCCCCCTCACACCGCCCCTCGCTCCGTCTTCATCCACAGCTTCCTTCTGGTATTTTCGCATCTCTCGGATAGCTCTTCTCTGTCGCTGTTCATCGCCCATTGGGACACGGAACACACTGGGAATTTTTCATAGTTCACGGCGGGAAAATATTGTCTACTGGGTAATTTATGCCGTGGGGGGTAATGGTAAAAATTATCGTGAGTCGGTTTCGTGGAAGGCACTTAGTGGGTTTAATTTGTTATTTTGAATACTTGGGTGTCTGTTTTATTTGCTTCGAGATGGATTTTAACATTCAACATTTTATGGAAAGATCAATGGAAACTTGAATTTTAATGCAATTATTACTTGGGAATTTAAATAAGTTGGGAAATGCTCAAAAATTCGAAATTTCATTGAATTTTCTGTCGAATGTAAAATTTCATCATTTTTTCTTTGAAATTTAAATTAGTGTCAAATATTTTTCACAAATGTGTAATTACATCACAAAGAATAATGGTAAAAATCATCGTGAGTCGGTTTGTCGAAGGCACTTAGTGATTTTAATTTGTTATTTTAACTACTTGAGTGTCTTTTTTATTATGTCGCTGATGGATTATAAAATTTTATGGAAAAATCAATGGCAAATTGAATTTCAATCCAATTATTCCTTGAAAGCTCATAAAAATCTGGAAAATTCAGGAAAATATATTCACGAATTTTCCATTAATTGATAACTCTGCGTAATTTGATGCTGAATACTCATGTGTTGATTGAAGATTCATGTAATTTGGGGAATACCCCCCCCCCGCGCTGCTCAATAAATTTTTTTTAATGAAATTCGGAATTTCATAGAATTTTCAGTGAAATCTGAAATTTCCTCGTTTTTCCCCTGGAATTGAAATTAATTTGAAATATTCTCCACAAATTTGTAATTTACATGACAAACAATAAAATGTCAATTTACGATTTCAAATTCCTGTCTCTTCTACTATCGCACTAATGGATTATAAAATTCAACAGTTTATGGAAAAATCAATGGAAACCTGCGCTTCAATCCAATTATTCCTTGAAAGCTCATAAAAATCCGGAAAATTCAGACGAATATATTCACTAATTTTCAATTAATTAAAAACTCTGTGTAATTTTATGACTCTATAACTCCCCATAATTTTAAGTTTGGGAATACTCACCCCCATTGACTCCCCAAAATAATAAATTTCGGAACTTCGTCATTTTTCCCCTCGGATTGAATTCAGTGTCCAATATTCTCCACAAATGTATAATTTCCATCACAAAAAATAATGGTAAAAATAATCGTGAGTCGGTTTGAGTCAGGCACTTAGTGATTTTAATTTCCCATTTTGAATACTTGAGTGTCTCTTTTATTATCTCACTAATGGTTTGTATAATTTTTGTTTGTCATTGCAGATTACCGTGAAGTCAATCAAAAAAGCTCGTAAGAGAGGTCAGAGGCTGAGTCTGAGTAAAAGGAAAAATAAAAATACGGTGACTTAAGTAATCAAACGAGGTGCATAATGAATAGTTGGGAGGGTTTTTTCTTTTTTATCGTTATTCCGACTGCAAATCATTTCAACTCGGTGTTAATATACAGATAATACTGGAAAGAGGGAAAAAAAGAATGAGGATGAACACACTCATAACTACTTTCAGTGTAAATTGAATGCAATAATAAAAATGGTAATAGTAGATTTTTTTTATTGACAATGGGACATTTGCAAAGTCACAAAAATTTATCTCTTTTTCTTTTCTGTGTTTTTTTTTTCTCTTTCGTTGTGATATTGGTGCGAAAATGTCCCACTCAAAGTGCTGTATCTAGCTTCACCGTACTTCTTCGACAATTACGATAGTTATTGAATGATAATAATTGATAACGCGCTGTATTAAACGTGATTATAAGTTATGTCACAGTTTTGACGTATGTACAGATATATTGTCAGTTAGTCTATTGAAGAAAAAAAATAAGAAATCCGCGAAATTTTTTTATTTCGATTGACAGAGTTTAGGAAAATGTTTAACTAGACTTCCCTTTATGTTCTAATTGTTATAATTTTTTACGAACGATGGTTTATTGTTTATTCAGCTCAACGTAAATCGATGTTGAAGGTTCTTCATGATCTGATAGCCCTCTATGAGTGAAATAAAACAGCTATATTTTTATTAAAAAATAAAAAGCAATTCGTGTTTTATCTCAAACGGTATTTCAATGTGCAACTCACAGAGTGTATTTTAATCGGCGAAATTGCGACGATAAATTTATCTCTTAAAGTTTAGATTTCAAGTGAAAAATACATTGGAGCTGTTGAAATGAGCC
The DNA here is from genome assembly GCF_001412515.2 of Diachasma alloeum. Lineage (NCBI taxonomy): Eukaryota > Metazoa > Arthropoda > Insecta > Hymenoptera > Braconidae > Diachasma > Diachasma alloeum. The sequence continues at coordinate 60,976 of NW_021680377.1, forward strand.
AGTGGTGTGTGTTACATTGCCAAGTACGGGTTTCTATAATTAAAAAGAAATTTATAATCTTCATTGTATTTCACACCTCTTCTGACGATGGCAAGAGTTACTCCTATTACATAATTAAAATTGTTCTAATCGTAACTGACTCTGATGATGATTCAGTGTTTCAGCAACACTAAATTGTGAAACATGTTGGCATTATGCACATTAGTTATAAATTCAAAATGTGTTGCACCCTGCAACGTGTCATGGTCGTTGAGACATTAAAATCCGAGGGCAATTGATTATAATTTTTTTTCCTTGTTCAGTAATGGTTTTTATTCAGTCACTTGTAGCGATGCGAATTATCCAGATGAGTAGAAAAATTGATGAAAACAATAATGAGATATTGGAAGAGAAAAAGACAAGCGGCAGAATTATCGCATTATTTTTTGTTCTCATTTTCTCCAATGGGGAACTTGCATGAAGTTCAGTTTTTTTATTAGTTCTACTATATATACCTTTCATTTATTTTTGATTGTTCTCTCCACTGAAAATAGCAACAATTGCGATTTTTCGAATGTTTTCAGGCGATAAATACGGGCAAATAATCTCGAGGTAAAGAATCACCCGAGTTCCCTATTGAGAAACGTCTATGTACCTATTTTATCAATCTCTACCTTGTAATTCTTTCATTCAAACTATTATAGTTATTTATTGCTAAATACTTCTGTAAACGATTGTGAGATATCATTGAATGGGCGTCTTAGGCCACTCTCATGTTTACTATCTATAAAGCGCAGTGTGCACAAGTCCATGCTGAAGAGACTGTCAAAAAAAGTCCAGTGAAACTTTAATTATAAAGACAAAAACCAAGTTGAACCCATAATCCTTAAATGCTGTAGGAACATAAAGCTTGGAAAATAAAAAATAAGAAAAACAAAACGTTTATTGTGAATTTCAATGTATTTAAGGCATTAATCATGATAATTGTTGAATTATAGTATGCGATGTAATAAAAAAAATCGTTTCTATCTGAATACGAACACCATTATCACAAGTTTATTCGCAAAACCTGCCAAGAATAAACCGGGTAAGTATTAATTTTTATTTAATAACAATAATCAAATGTTTAAACAAAAAACATGCGGCATAATTTTTTTGTCCTTTTATCCAATGGGAAACTCGCATGATGTTAAATTTTTTTTAAAAGTCCAATGAAACTTTAATATAACAGAAAAAAACCGGGGTGAACCCATAATCCTTAAATCCTATAGGAACATAAAGCTTGGAAAATAAAAAATAAGAAAAATAGAACGTCTATTGTGAATTTCAATGTATTTAAGGCATTAATCATGATAATTGTTGAATTATAGTATACGATGTAATAAAAAAAATCGTTTCTATATGAACACGAACACCATTATCACAAGTTTATTCGCGAAACCTACCAAGAATCAACCGTAAGTACTAATTTTTTATTTAATAGCAATAATCAAATGTTTAAACAGAAAAAACATGCGGCATAATTTTTTTTGTCCTTTTATCCAATGGGAAACTCGCATGATGTTAAATTTTTTTTTAAAGTCCAATGAAACTTTAATATAACAGAAAAAAACCGGGGTGAACCCATAATCCTTAAATGCTGTAGGAACATAAAGCTTGGAAAATAAAAAATAAGAAAAACAAAACGTTTATTGTGAATTTCAATGTATTTAAGGCATTAATCATGATAATTGTTGAATTATAGTATACGATGTAATAAAAAAAATCGTTTCTATCTGAACACGAACACCATTATCACAAGTTTATTCGCGAAACCTACCAAGAATCAACCGTAAGTACTAATTTTTTATTTAATAGCAATAATCAAATGTTTAAACAGAAAAAACATGCGGCATAATTTTTTTTGTCCTTTTATCCAATGGGAAACTCGCATGATGTTAAATTTTTTTTTAAAGTCCAATGAAACTTTAATATAACAGAAAAAAACCGGGGTGAACCCATAATCCTTAAATCCTATAGGAACATAAAGCTTGGAAAATAAAAAATAAGAAAAATAGACCGTCTATTGTGAATTTCAATGTATTTATCATTAATCATGATAATTGTTGAATTATAGTATACGATGTAATAAAAAAAATCGTTTCTATATGAACACGAACACCATTATCACAAGTTTATTCGCGAAACCTACCAAGAATCAACCGTAAGTACTAATTTTTTATTTAATAGCAATAATCAAATGTTTGAAGAGGAAAAACATGCGGCATGATTTTTTATTCTCCTTTTGAAATTTCAACATAATAAAGAAAAAAAACCAGGTTGAGCCCATAATCCTTAAATGCCGTACGAACATAAAGCCTGGAAAAGTAAAAAATCACAAAAACAAAACGTTTATTATGAATTTCAATGTATTTAATGCATTAATCATGATAATTATCGAACTACAGTATACGATATAATAAAAAAAAATGCGTTTCTATTTCAACACAAGCGCCATTATCACAAATTTATTCGGAAAACCCGCAACGAATAAACCCCAGGTAAGCATTAATTTTTGATTTAACGACTGTACGACGACTTAATCATTTTCAAATGTAAACTGTGGAAAAAGTAATGAGTGCAAAAAAGTTGAGCATTAAAAGTGTTTTTCCTGCGTCAATCAATGATAAAAATCCATTTAAATCGCAATGATTTTCAATCCGTCGTATGATCGTACCACGCGTGGAGCCCACAGTATTTTCAAAGCACTCCCTCCCCCTCCCTTCGCCCGACACCTGAGCAATGTATTTACCTGTAAAGGATTTGAAGGAAAGAAAAAACGAATGAAGGAAAGAAAAAAAAACTGAAAAATAAAATAACACCCGACGAGATCGCGTCGTAACCGTCGTTGAGTGAGCGCGGATTCACGCAGGCCTATAAAAGTCTTCGTAACGTTTAACTGCCCGCTCTCCACATAAACCAACGACTATATTGCTTAGATAGCACAGAAATATACGGCAACAAGCATGAGGCTGACTGCCAATCGTTTATTCGTCTCCACGCAACACTCTCGAGGTGCCCCACCAACTTAAAGCCCAATCTTCATAGATTTTTTTATGGCTATTTTCTTACCAGCAGCCATTGAACAGTTGCTTTATTATTTTTACGATATTTTCATAATTTTTTTTTACGCTCGCACTCTTCCGTGATAAAGATGAATCTGCTATCGATGAGTTGTTCAACACGTTTTAAAAATTCACAGGCGCACTTTATTTCACTGCAAATAGCGCTGAATTGGCCAGTGAAAAAGGCATTCGTGTGGAAATAATAATCAAATTTTATTAATAATTCTGCTGTATACTTATCTAATTTCATTTCAACTGACGGCCCATTTCACGTTTGAGGGGACTTTCAGCTACTGCTGAAAACAACTTGCGCTCGTATGTAAGAATGTAATGATTGGAGCTTTAATAACTGGGGGGCATGAACGTTATGGACGTAAATGTGATACTTTTACGGGTTTCCGTTGAAATTAGTCATTAGCGGTTGTTACGTATTGCCTTATATCGCGATTATTTATTGTCTCATTATTTTCGGGGTATTAGGGGGCAGTTTAAACACATGTTAAAGACGATTTTCAGTCGTTCATTCGCTAGTTACGGGAGATATAATTAGGGTATTATTCCTGGGTGACGGTCTGTTTTCGCTGTTCGAATTCAAACCATTTCAGGGTTGACTCTTCGTCGGTAAAGGGGTGAATCATTTATCCGGACAGGATAAGGTAAAGATCCTTGGCGGACATTGGCATAAGCACAATTTTGAATTTTGAATTTTCCGATTTACCAGGTTTATTAGCTATGAAATAAATATAATATCTAATATTGTTGGAATTATTATATGAGTGAGACGTAGATGAAGGCAAAAAGCCATCTCTAATGAGTTCATTTTTCTTGGTATGGATTGTATGTTTAATAACACCGGAGTCAGAGTGTCTATAAGAATTTTGTTTAGTCTCAGTAGAGTGGAGGAGTGGGATGAATGCCTCTTTATGGATCAGATTTTTGACCAGAGTTCGTCACCAATTTCTTTGTGTCGAATCAGTCTCTAGGAGAGCTTTGAAGAGTAAAGACGTGACCAAAGACGTGACTAAAGTAATGATTGATGCCGATCTGTGATCCTCGGCTTAGAGGGCAGTGCTGACCTGGGCCAGAAAAAAGTTGGGTCCGAGCCTAAATGTCCACATCTACTTGAGCACACGAATTTTCTCCACAAGAGGGCAGAGCACCGCTTTGAAGTCGACCCTCAGCAATGTGCGCGACGACTTTGTCCACATGAAAGACTGGCGCATCACTGAAAGTAGGGTAACCAGACCAATGGGTAGACACCGACCAAAAGATGAATGATTTCAATTTTTTTTAGTATTCTACTAGGGGGTCAACCCCGATATGACCCACATATAATCCCCGTATGACCTCTATGATCCTTATTCTGACCCTCGTGACCCTCATCATGCCCCTCGTGACCCTTATTTTGACCCTTAATTTTGGAGTCTCAATTTCGAGTACCAAATCTGCATCACCAGAAGTCAATTTGGATTTTTAGAATAGATACAGAGATGTAGAGAGCCTTATGTTGACCCTTGTGACCCTTAGATTCTGACCTCCATGACCTATATTTGGACCTTTAAGCTGACCTTTGTAATCCTTGATGATAAGTAAATAAAATAAAATTATTAAAAAAAATTTAATGAATTCAATTATCACATGCTACAGATGTTCCATTTCATTGACAGTTGAAACATTCGGCTCTTGACCCTTCGCCGATGAAGAAGTGGACTTCCCAGTCGACTGTACCTCGCGTAACTCTTGAGGAAATAGTTCCTGAAAAGACCGTCAGGGGAGAAAACACCCAGTGGTTACGTCTTCGCTGAGCAATCGAAGAGAAAAATGTTAACACCAATGTGATCAGAAATACCGTATAATCGAGCTATTCGTAGTGACATCAAAGCTACATCAAGTAGGATCTAATACTCACCAAGTAAGCAACACACAATCACCCTCACGACTGCTGAATACTTCATTTTTTCTGTTTCCTAGTTTTCTATAACCTGTAATCAATTGCAGCCATGAATCCATCAATATCAAAAAAGATACTGCAGTTCGAGGCCTACATAAACGACACACTGAAGTCCGACCTATCGAAATTATCCGACAAACTTGATGAGAAAAATTCGGATGTCGCTGAATTTCTCCAGCTGAAAAGCATCATAATGACCCTGAAGAATACAAAATCAAGTGAGACTGGATTTAAAACAAAAGTTGATATTGGAAATAATTTTTTTGTCCAGGCTAAAGTCGAGGATGCCTCGCAAATACTCGTAGACGTGGGCCTAGGCTATTACGTAGAATTTAGTCTCGATGATGCTTCATCGTTGATTGAAGTTAGAATTAAATTATTGGAGTTGCAGATTAAGAATTTGAGGACAGAGATCAGTAAGACTAATGCACACATAAAGCTACTCTTGATAGGTATCAGAGAGTTACAGGGGATCAAGTAGAGAATGCGATATTTTTTTTCAAATCACTTGATTCAGTGTGAAAGACGATTTAATTTTGTACAAATACCAAGTGGTGGTTGAAGCACAGCTAATAAACTCGTTCAACATGTTGTACCCCTAGACTTTGTGTTTGGCGGGCTGAAGATCACTCGTGCGGATTTTAAAAATCAGCCTCTCTGGCAAATTTCATCCACTCGAAATTTCCCACCAACTGGTGCGTCGCTTTTAATGTTGACGAGGAACTGCTTTATTTCAAGTACTTTATGCGACTACTTGCGCATAAATTAGCCTCTCTCTTATCAATTACGGGTTCCAATAAGCCACTTGCTCTCTCCAACATGAATTATCCCTTAAAGTCGATCAAAGCCTCATGAAAATGAAGAAACCATTCCCCAATTAACGAAAATTGTTGTTCCAGATTTAAAAACACATATTGTTTCAACATCTCCACGAGTAAACTGTATCATCATTTAAGTTACTTAATTTCTCATTGCTTTAATAAATTTTTATTTTCTTAAATTACCTTGCGTTGATTTTCCTCATTTCCTTTATTTCCTCTTATTAACAGACGATTATGTTATCCGCATTGACTCCCCAATCGACGTCGATACAGTACCGTCAGCGGTTAAGCTCACCCTCCGCGCGGTTGACACCGCATGAAATATGAATAATTCAAAAAATGATTCCTATCGTCATTACCCCAAATCCCCAAAATTAAAAATGCAAATAACTTCCGACGTCACGAATAATCCACAAATGTTGAAGACTTCTATTACAACTCTCATTACAAAGCCTCCACATTTGAAACATTGACGCACCTCCGAGTAACAAGCGCATCGGGGCATTGGTGGCTAATCCGCATTCAGATGAAACTACGCGGTGAAGCCATACGAAGATCCCCAGCCCGTACTCAATAGCCGGTAGCAGAACCCTTCCCGACTAACCCAGCAGTGCACATTCAGTCATTAGAAGACCTAGAGTCGAGTGAATTTTGGCAGCAACCCACCGAATCCATTGAGATTCGTCACCGAATGCTCCGGTGCATCAGCACGATTCAAATCCCCTCGGAACCCAAAAAATAACAGTTCCTTTCGTTCTTTTCGTGTTTCATTTCGTTAAAATCAGTCTTGAGTTGATGGCGAATTGTCGCGATAATCGATGTCTCATTTAATATGGATAAATCCCCAGGATTTGCTTAGACGTCTCTTCCGGGCGCTCAACAATTCCAAGACGGCCCTGCACTTAAGCCTTTACTGAGGGTGTATGCCCTGCCACTGTGTGCATCTAGCCAGTATTCCAACGCTTTACAAAACGATAACAACTCTAGTATCTAGGCCTGTGACACTTCTTACAAATAGACAAGTGGATATTCTTACATTATAACTACTTCAATATAAAACATTTCTCGGCTCGCGTGGAATACGCGCTACTCCCTGCATCCGTCGAGCATCTATTTGTGAGTATTTCACCTAGAATTACAACTGTCGATGTTCAATATTCACCGCCTCAATAGAACGATTAAATTACTCAGTCTGTTCGAATATTCTGACAGGTGCATCAATAATCCTTGCCACCACGAGGGGACTATTTTAGGTAGATCGGAGGAGCAGCGAGTCACGAAGAAAGTTAAATGTGTTACGCGAGAGGTGATATTAACCTAATGATTCAATTTTTAATTCAATAGGAATTTTTTTATTCATCATTAACTCGGTATCTAGGCCTGTGACACTTCTTGCAAATACACAAGTGGATGTTGTTACATTATAACTACTTCAATATAAAACATTTCTCGGCTCGCGTGGAATACGCGCTACTCCCTGCATCCGTCGAGCATCTATTTGTGAGTATTTCACCTAGAATTACAACTGTCGATGTTCAATATTCACCGCCTCAATAGAACGATTAAATTACTCAGTCTGTTCGAATATTCTGACAGGTGCATCAATAATCCTTGCCACCACGAGGGGACTATTTTAGGTAGATCGGGGGAGCAGCGAGAGTCACGAAGAAAGTTAAATGTGTTACGCGAGAGGTGATATTAATCTAATGATTCAATTTTTAATTCAATAAGGATTCTTTAATTCACCATTAACTCGATCATATCAATCGTTTCAGGTCAATACTTTTCAGGTAAGCAACCATCACCGGGAGTCATCAGCAAATCGTCATCCTTCTCTCTCAATCGAGCGAATCGTAAATTACGTCACGAAAGATCATTCTTTTCATTTGAATTTTTTTCTCTTCCACCTATGACACCTCTCCTCGTACATCGCGCTTCCTTCGTCCACCCCTCCCCCTTCTGATAACGATGGCACGCGTGATAGATGCCTTTACAGTATTTCCCATGGTACAGTCCCTCCCATCTTCACTGAGAGACAACAACAAAAAAAAGATAAACCGCCAAAGTGATGGATTAGCGGTCGCTGACCATCGCCTCGGTAAATTATGATCCCTCCCCCTCCGCCCTCCGCCTCTTTCATTCTCAGTGGTCATTTGAAAATACGCGTAATAACAGCTTAACGATGTGTGCCCACATACAATATCATGTGCACTCATCACCCGCACATTTTATCTGATACATAATTACATACACTGTTAGTAATTGTTGTCTGAATTTTCCGTGCCAATTTCCGGAAATTTTTATCGTCTTCCAATTCCGCTGAAATTTCAGGAAATCTTGTCACTGAAAATTCAGAAGTTCGTGGAAAAATTAAACAGAACTGCAAATTTCCGATCCATTCCTTTTTTCTAGGTGATTTAGGGGAAAAGAAGTCATGAAATTTCAGATTGCACTGAAAATTCAATGCAATTTGACACTGAATATTCCTATTGGACTGGAAATCCAAATAAATTGAGGAATTCTCGTCTTTATGCCGCTTAAAATTCTGGAATTTTACTGAGTTTTCAGTGAAACCTGGAATTTCATGATTTTTTCCCCTAAATCGCATTCAGTGTCACAGTCCTGAAAATTGGTAGTCAACTGTCCATGAAATTTAATTTTTTTTCTGACAGTGTAATTTTAGTTGCTATTCACAATCGTTGAAAAAGTAACGCATTATTGCAATAATTGTTGAGAAATCGTGGGTATCCTGTCGGCCCAATGATTGATGAAAATTCAGTGAACAATTTCAGCTATCGAAGTGCAATTTCGGGAAATCTTGTCATTGAAAATTCAGAATTTCCGGGAAAAATCAAACAGAACTGCAAATTTCCGTTCCATTTTTCCCCGAAAGTGGAAACCTTCCCTCAATGTGATTTAGGGGGAAAAAATCATGAAATTTCAGATTGCACTGAAAATTCAATGCAATTTGACACTGAATATTCCTATTAGACTGGAAATCCAAATAAATTGAGGAATTCTCGTCTTTATGCCGCTTAAAATTCTGGAGTTTTACTGAATTTTCAGTGAAACCTGAAATTTCATGATTTTTTTACCTAAATCGCATTCAGTGTCACAGTCCTGAAAATTGGTAGTCAACTGTCCATAAAATTTCATTTTTTTTCTGACAGTGTAATTTTGCTATTCACGATCGTTGAAAAAGTAATGCATTATTGTAATAATTTTTGAGAAATCGTGGATACTCTGTCGGGCCATTGATTGATGAAAATTCAGTGAAAACTTTTAGCTGTCGAAGTGCAACATCTGGTGATGCATTCAACAGTTGAGCACTCCCAATAATTGCCGTAAAATTTGTTAATCCCCGAGCATGACATGCGTTTACAACACGTTCTCTTTAACAATAATTTTGTAGCGGTTCTCTTATGGAGGAATGATTGAAGTTTAAAAAATTCGCGAACGGGAATTGTTCAATTGCGGGGAGACTGACGTGTGAATTTTTTTATTGTAATGGACTTTCCGTTAGGTTGTTTGTAGCTGAAGCCATGGTTGCCTCCTCAGTATGTTGTAGGCTGACAAGTCCTGTGCGAGTGACCAGTAGATAACGTAAACACGCGACAAATGTTAATATGCATTAATTTTCTGTTTCGTTGGAGTGGAAACAGTGGCTCATAGTGTTGAATTCTTACAGAATATGGGGCCCTTGGAGAAGGCATATCGTTACTTGATGGAGGGAATAGCGGGTGAGTCGGGCTGTATTAATTAATTTATTTTCTTTCAACTTTTTTTTTCTTCCGAAACTAGGGTATCTTCGTCCATGCATTAGCGAACAATTGGAATTTACACAATTTTTTTCGTGGTGTTTGTTCAGAGTATTTTAGTTTTTTAACATTTGAAATTTCGTTTACGGAAATATTTATAGTTATGTGTAACTATTTATAACTATAGACATCTATAACTACAGCTACGGCTCTAGTAATACCAGTGAATAAAGTTAAATTATAAAACCGTTGCATGAATTTTTTAAAAAGAGATTCTCAATTTCATCTGTCAACACTTTTTTTTGTTATTTATGATGGCAAATAGGAGAGTCAGGAAGATTTTACTATTTTTCAGATCCCAGGGTGGCTGATTGGCCGCTAATGGCTAATCCCATTCCCGTCACCTGTGTGCTCATAGCTTATCTGATGTTCGTACTTTATATTGGTCCAATGATCATGAAAAATCGACCTCCGTACTCCCTCAACAAACTCATGATATTCTACAATGTATTCGTTGCTATCACAAGTGGCCTAGTATTTTATGGCGTAAGTGTGGGGCTATTTATCGTTGTCTTCTTTGGATAAATGGGAGGCCAAATGAGTGGTTTATTCGGTGGTTTATTATTTATTTACAGATACTGACGTCAGGATTTACTACCAAACTGTCCTGGGGTTGTGAGCCTGTGGATTACTCTTTAGATCCTGAGCCGATGAGTGTGAGTTTATTTTTTGGAGGGATTGTATTCTGATTTTGAGGAAAAATCTTTGGGTTTCGGGGATTAATTCCTCATTTTTTAGGAATTGATCCTCAATTTTTGGAAGGTTATTCCCGATTTTAGGCATTAATAGTTATAAAATTTAAGGATGCAATCGCGGACATTTCAGTTGCAGAGAATTTTGAAGGAACAAATATTTAGATATTCTCAATAATTCTAGAATAATTGAATTTATAATTATTCACGAATATAAATTGCATTTTTCCTTCAATTATAATTATTTTTTGCAGTTAAGAATCGGTGGAGTTGAGGTCGATCTTTGAATTTTCATGTTTTCAACAGCAATTATGAATAAATAAAATCACATTTTCCATGAAATATTTAATATTCATGAAAAATTGTTGAAGAAATCATGAAATTCTCCTGAAGTTTCATATTACGAGGCAGAATTTTTTATGTTTACGAGCTGAAACGACAAAATTTTCCAATATTGTTGAAGTCTTCTGTTTTCCGGGGCAACTCAGCATAAATCCCTCTATATTATAAAACTCCAAATAGATTTCTGGTGATAAAAATTTGGTATTTGTAATTAAGATTCCAAAAGTAAGGGTCGTAAGGGTCAAAATAAGGTTACGAGTGCCAGAATAGGGCTCATGAGGGTCAAAGTAAGGCTCATAAGGGTTTTAATCAAACCAGAAACAATTAAAAAATAAAATCATATTTTCCATACAATATTCAATAATCGTGAATTATCCAAAAAAATTGAATTCTTCTGCAATGTCATATTACGATACGACTAACATCCCAAAATTTTCGAATATTGCAAAAAGTCTCTCATTTTCCCGAAAACTCAGCATAAATATTCCATAAAAATCTGAAAATTCATGAACATTTTCCGTAAAAAAGCCACCTTCATAAATATTAAAACTGATATGAAGGCATTAAAAAAACTCTTCTTCCAGATGGCGAGATGGGTATGGTGGGTGTTAATTCTGAAAATGTTTGAGCTCGGTGATACCGTAATCTTCGTGCTGCGTAAAAAATTCAGCCAGTGTTCTTTTCTGCACATCTATCATCACGTAACGACCGTCTGCCTCGCTTGGATCGCTTGTAAATACGCTCCCGGTAGGATTTGAGTTATGAAAATTTCATCCATCTATCTACCGAAAAGTTGATCCACTAACCATTTATTACCTCTCATATTTTTTTTTCCCCTTGTACTTCAGGTGGCATGTGGACATTTATTATGATGCCAAACTGCATCGTTCACGTTATTATGTATACGTACTATCTTCTAGCTAGTTTTGGCCCAGCTATGCAGAAGATTCTTGCTCCATGGAAGCCATACTTAACCATGCTGCAAATGGTAATTTATGCACTATGTACATTTATTTCCCCAATAACTCACAGTGTATCGTGTAGTATGAAAAAAAATAGCCGATAAGAATTACGATCCTTCAATTGTCCCCTCATTCCCCTCGTAATTCACGAACGATAACGTCGTCGTTTATTTTTATATTTCAGCTCCAATTTGTGATTATGGTCATACACACGACTCAAGCGCTTTTACCGTCCTGCGAGCCCACCCGTAAGCCACTGGCTTACATTTACATGTCTCAAGTGATCGTAATATTTTATCTGTTCTGGGATTTTTACAGAACAACGTATTTGAAGAGAAAAACCGCCTAGTGTGCATTATGATTTTCGTTGTCATCGAATATGTCATTTCTGTGCCTTATTTTGTACTTTTTCTTAAAAAAAGTAAAAGCTTTTTGATGATTTTATTGTGCTTAAATTTTGTACGCTATATTTTTATTAATTCACCTGATGTCCTTCAAAAAAAGCATTCGCAATATCTTGGACTGAAAATGAGAACTCGAGCACGTAAGGCATATTTGTCCGAATCATTTAGGTCAGAGGAAAATAGAATAATTCTACGAAGATAATTACACGCAAAGAATATACTTGAGTCAAGTATATTTTATAGGCGAATGGGGGAGGGTTGTTTCAATTCGAGGATGATTATTTCGAATCAGCCCGGGTCGCATCAAACGCTCTCAACTGTAATGTAAGGGTCAGACACTGAGTGGGAGAATCTAAGGGTCAAAAAGTGTAGGTTAGAAAATGAGGGTCGGAACATTAGAGTGAAAAACTGAGGGCCTGAATAATGAGTTCAAGGAATGAGGGTCAGGATGTTAGGGTTAAAAAATGAGGGTCAGAATATTAGGGTGTCAGGCAATGAGGGTCATATAAGGGCTAAAAACGGTGATCAAGCATAATATATGACTTATATTTAGACCCTCATTGCCTGACACCCTAATATTCTGACCCTCATTTTTTAACCTACACTATTTGACCCTTATATTCTGACACTTAATGCCTGACCCTTATATTACCCTTGAGAGGGCTCGTTACAATCCGGCCTGATCCTAAAGAATCATCTCGAATTGAAATACCCATTCCGCAATTGAGTATAAAATACACTTGATTCAAATATATTTTATAGTCAATTCAGGTATGTTTCCGTGTAGGAGAATGATTATAAACAATTGATTGAAGACAGGAACATCGAATCTGACTCGGAAAAGGGCATGAAAGGGTGGCGCTAGTGTAATCAAAAGCGCACGGAGAGGAGAGCCTTCATTGATATGAGAGTGAAAATGATAAATGAAGTGACGGTGACTCGTGATCCCCCCGCTCTCTTTTTTAGATATAGACTTTAATACGACCTGAATTATCGCTGCCAATGGATGCATGCTGGCCACGAATTAGCATAGGGGATTAGTGTGTCGGTGGGCTTCAAGTCGACACGCATGGTCGCACTACGATAAGACTTTATTAACGCGGCTACCAGCCATTTAACCCCTCGGTCCCTCTCAGGGGCTGATGGCGTGTTTATTATACAACTCCATCAAACCTTCTTTATTAATCTTCTTATTCTTCATTAATACCCGTGGTTACGACGAATATTTGAATAATTACGACGATATTATGACTCTTGTTGCAGTAATGGTCAAGGGAGATCAATCAGAGGGAATAAAAGAATGAAAATTTTTGGAGTAGTAATTGTGCTCGTGAGCCATTTATGTCTTTCGGGTAAATAGATTCGCGTTGCGGAAAATTTTCGTCTATCAAGTTGGTTAATTTTTCTCGAGTAAATCTGTTCCGCTTCATCAAATATTATTAAGTGGAACGTATCATTTTTCGGAAATATTTCGGAGTGTAAATCGCTCACATTAGAACGATGATTCTCTCTCCCACAAAAGCCATATTCATAAAGAACTTGGAGTACTAGCACTGGATCGCTCCTGACCCTAGTGACATCGACTTACCCGAGTTTCCGAGGAAAGTAATGATCTGAGTATTACCTCTCTGCGGATAAAGTCGACCTCGCAAGTGTAATTACACATCTCCGGAGCGAGGAGGAATAAAAATTCCAAATGAAATTTCAAATGACCGGAAATGCAGTAATAAGGAGGAGGAGGAGACGGAGTAGCATTAATAAGTCAAGAGTTGTTTTCTTCGGAATTATAGGGGCAATCGGAGGAGCTCTCCACTCCTCATTAAAATTTTAATGCGATTGTGGTGAAGAGCGAGGAGTTTCTCTCTCATGTCATGATTGAAGTGAAATTGAAAAAAATTGGGCAAAGAAGACAAAGTTTCTAGTTTTTTGTGGAAAACTCTGGATTTCGGAGAAAAGTCCTGGATTTAACGGAGTTTAGTATATTTCACTTAGTTTGAGATAATTTTTTTCAACAATCGGATAACAGGTTTTAGCTCTCAGCAAGTCCTATTTACTAAAGATGAAAGAAACGTTAAGTTGTTTTATATCGAAATATCTCGAAACTGCGTGACCGCTAATCCTCAATTCTGATTGGTCAATGAGTCACGTGAAGTAGTCGCTGAAAAAAATCCCCAGTATTTTCAAATTCTTCATGTGTGAAGTTGATCTTTATATCAAAACATATCTAAATTGCCTAATTGTTGATCATCAGAAAAAAACAGTATTTCTAAATTTTTTTGACTCACAAATTATTCTTCACTTCCCAAACTTTAATTTTTTTATGTTTATCATACGCAAAAATTATCAATTCTTGTTTCTCAGACTTTGATACATAAATTCTAAACTCTACAAAATTCATGAGAATTCTTCGCTTTCTACGGTTATCTGGAAAAATGTGAAATTTTCCGAAGAATTCAAGAAATTTTTTCAGTTTTCCAGGAAATCAATTCATAACCCTCCCCTTATATTTCGACAATTGCAGATTTTAATCAGATTATTTTAAAAAGTAAAAAAAAAAGAATTAATATGAGATTAAAAATTATTCATTGATGTTTCACTTTTCATTCTCTTAATTCTCTTCAAGTCATTATCAATATTTATAAAACATTTATGAGTATGTGAAGTTTAATAAATTCGCTTTCTTCATTTTCACAACGAATAGATAAGCGCGCGCACAGGCCTAGTTTCAGATTAAGACACATTAAGTGAACTTCATACCCTAATTTTTCTAGTGCGGTGTTGGAATCGCCGTTTTTTATTTTTTTCTTTTACTCCGCGACCACAACGGGATTCACCAGAGCAATAATTTCGGGTGATCCATCGGAACAATACAATATGAATCGGAGAGGATTTTTAGATTCACCGACACATACCGACCGCTCAATTTATAAATTGTACAATTGGCCGACGCCATTGGGCATAATATTTTTTATTGTTCATGCAACACTTTTTTTTCTTCCCTCTGCGCCATCCTTTTGTGCACTTTTTTCTAGCCAGGAGGATATAAAAAATAGCCACCCGCTGCCACTGACACGTTAGCCCGCTGTCGCTTGCAATTGGATTTTCAACGTTAGCGAGTTCGCGGGGCCGTCCCTCATCCACTTCTATTTCACGCTTTTTTGTATTTACCTTTTTAACATTGGAGGAATTATTTTCAATCAAAATTCACTCGGTGGCGTTTTTTTTTTTATTGAAAAACTTTGATACTTGATTTTTTTGGGTCGTCGGACATTTTTTTATTGAAAAGCTCGAGACTTAGTCACGACTCCCACGTTGTTGAACATTTTCGTCTGAATTTTCCGAGACAAATTTCGAAAATTTTTAGTATGTAGAAGTTCCACTGAAATTTCGGGAAATGTTGTCATTGAAAAATCAAATATTCCATTTATTTTTGCTTTAAATGATCTGGAAATCAACAAAATACTCGATTTTTCAGTTCAATTATTCTGTGAAAATTCAGAAAAATCAGAAAAACTCAGGGAGAAATTGAAAATTCCTCTCATTTTTTCTCGGATCATTTATTTATTATTTAAACATTGCAGGTCTGAATTTAAATCTCGATATTGAACCGTTAGAAAACATTTTTTAAATCTAAAAAAAAATTACAAAGTCAACCTTTGAAGAAAGATTGATGAAATAATTTTAATATTTCCATTTTTGAAAATTACTAGCATTTTCTATAAATAATTTATAAACAATCAATTTTCCACAATAAAATTAATTCGTTCAGAATCGTAACAAACTTATTCATATTCAAAATTTTACCAGAAATCGAGTTCATGCCTAAAAAAATTGGATTTACGAAAGTTTAAACAATTCCAATAATTTATTTATAAACGACGAATGTTAAAAAATAATAATTTTGTGCAAATCGTAAATTTAATGACACTGAATATTCATATTTTTTTCAAATTTTTCTCACGCAATTTAATTGACAAATTTAGTTTCGTCGTAGAACAGAATATTGAATTAATTGTCTTGAAAAATATTCACGAAAAGTGCCAAATTATAAATTCCCAAACTTTATAAACATTATCTATGAAAAACATATGGACAATCGTAAGAAAATTCCGTTATCCAGTAATATATCTTAAAAACGAAAAGATATTTCCTCCCCTAAATAACCCGACGAAAAACGATACTCAAGATGAGAAGTAAATGCCGAAAAAAGCGCAAAAAATGGACTCCACGAGCGGAGACAAGAGCCCCGGCGAAGAAGACGACGACGAAATTAAATTAAATTTAAATTAACTTCAATTAATTAAGCTGGCCCAGGACCCCGTGGGAACCCTGCGCCGGCGTTAACGCTCGGTCTCCATTCATCCCTCGTTTCTCACCATGAAATTCACACTACCCCATTCTCTCGATGCCGTCCCCCAATGGGGGTTGAGCGAAAATTCAGTGTATATTTCCTCATACAGTGTTTCAGCTCAAACGAGACACCTGACAGAGAGCAATTCTCGACAACTGTCCGCCCAAATGACGATGAATGCCGACGTAATCTCTTTCAAATTAGTGTCACATTTCCAAACGTCGCTAGGGGAGAAATTTCTGAGGGTTGAAATTATTAAATTCCTCAGTTGGATTCTTCACCGGAGGAAGGCTCTTTCGGATGGAATCTGATATCAGGCTGTTTGAGAAGTTCGTCTCAAATGAAGACATTGAGACATGCATTCTAAGCATCAAAATCAAAATTATGATGTTTCATTTGTTTTTTCAAATTAGCAATATGCCTCCAAATGGGTATTTGGCGCATCATCAAACAAATTTTTTAAGCCATCATTCAATCAATTCAGAAAATTTTTTTTAGTTATCGTGGGACAACCGATTTTCGAAAAAATTCGAAAATTACAAAACTAATCGATCAATTAAATTTTAATTAATGGCGATCGATAGGGCTCAACAATACCTACATTTGAAAACAAGAAAGATTTATTTCCATCCATTGACAGCACAATTCACAAACACTATATAACACACAAAAAATAACATTTAAATTTAAACGATTACAAAGATTTCATTCGGAAGCATAAACGTCTTAAATTTGGTGACTTGTATTTCAACACACTATGAAAATGTCTGATCTACCAAACGTTTTTCAAACACAAAAACGTCCTATGAAAGACATTAAAAAATTCCAGTCGAATATCTTAAATTAAGACGTCTCGAAGAAACTTTTTGCAGTGCACTCCCCAAATAACGAACTCATCGTCTCCTGAAGGTTCATATTCAATAGAATGCGACTGGAGAACTATAAAGTCATTCATTCAATTCAAACCTGGAGGAGCCACTGAGAGACGTCGGTTCCACCGCAAAACGATGAAAAAGACGCGCCGAGAGGAGCGGGAGAGGGTGAAAAAAAACCGAGAAATGTTGAAAAAACTTTGAATATTTACTTGAATTTCCTACGTGCCCGGAAATCGCTGGTTCGTTCGCGCTTGCCCCTGTCTCGTCCCTCCACTCTTTTTTTCCCATTCTTTTATTCACTTTTTCTCCAAGCCCCCACGAATATCGATTAAATTCCTCAGGCAAGCTTGAGGCTGGTTGGAATGTTATGTGCCGCAAAATGCTTTCAATGGGATACCCCTTCAGTGGAAAAGTCAGTGGAATGAGTTTTTGTGGAGGTGCCAACGCCAGAAAAACACCCAGTGACGGAGAAATAAAAGGATGGCGGACACTGGGCGGGCGAGGGGGAAAAAAATTAAAAATTCTGGTGGCGTAAGAGGAAAATCAATTGACTCGATGTTACGGAGGAAAATCCCTCTATCCACTTCATTTGAATTTTCTATTAATTCATGGAATAATAACGCTTGAGTTTCATTTCATTTGTCCTCGTGGTAATCCAGATATTAATTTCATTAGGGTGAGGAGATTTTTTCTTTATTTATAATCAATTCCACACACATTTACATGAGACAAGTAATTTTTCTTCAATCGCTTAATCCTCCCAGGCATCTCCACTCACGTGGCCCGAGAAAGGTCTCATTCTTAAAAATATTCTTGTACTCATGTATAATTTTGTCGCAATTGTCAAAGAATCGTCAATCTTCAAGTATTTATTGTTTTCATGATTTTTTTATGCACTTCCAATGTTTCGATATGTAATATATTCATGATATAACGCGGAACGTTTATGATAAATGAGAATTTATTCGAGTTTCGTGAAGCGCAAACATTCTGAGATTTAACCCATTGAAAATAATTGACTTCTGGCAAGTAAATATGGTCTACATATTAGGAAATGTTTCTCTCAGTATATAAACATTGTGATAATTCAAGATAATAATTTTTATGATAATATAAATACACGATATTCATATTTATTCAAAAACGAATGGAACCTTATCGATTAATAAAATGAAATAAAACTTGAAATTACCGATATGAACCCTCTCATCGAGTGAATGCACAAGCAATTGTAGTGCGAGTTTCATGACAATCTCAGTAGCTATTCACGTGGCACTGATTGCCGTACAGATTCGGCCATCTCCCCAGAATATCCTCCCGACTAGGATAAGGCCAATAACAATTAAACGTTGTCTCAGTCGGTGATTATACAGCAGTGCTCAACGATAAAGTTTCCCCCTTCCCCGTCCTCCCGGAATCATGTTACAGTTGCATAATTGCGCATGAAAGGGATAAGAGTCTCCGTAAGCAGTAAAACGAGTAAGAAGCAACTATTTGGGTTGAGGAAAACTATTTGAACCGCAGTGGACATAAACGTTTGTTCATCGCCCTTAAACACCATTAACTCCAGTGTGAATACTGAGTTCCACCGAATATTGTCCCTATTGGAGGGAAAAATTCCACTGCACAGGGAACAACAATTTTTCAGTCAATTCGGGGCCATTAAAATTACATTTTGCAGAGAATTATTTTTTTTGAAGATTCGTTGTTTGTGAATGAATAATTAAAATTGTTTGAATTTTCTGAAATCTTATTTTTTCAGGCATGAAATCGATTTCTGATTAAATTCTGAATGTAAATAAATTTGTTACGGGCAAATTGCTAATTTATTAGCGACAATAATTTGACTACGTCGTGACGAAAGCGATTCCCCACATTTTTTTCCCTGGAATTTTTATCCAATTTTTGTCGTCTTGCAGAATGATCTATTGCACAAGTGAATTATGTTTTGTTGCCAATAAACCGTGGATAATCCTCATGCATCTTTTGGAATGCTGAAAAACCCAGGTGCACGTAAATAACTTTAATACCATCATAATAATCAGCTATATTCGATCCGAGACCCCGGGAAATATCTCTAATCAGATTACTGTTGTTGTAACACTGTCGAATGGTGTCTCATCTTCCCACACGGGGCCATGTGCGTATAAAATACCCACCAGATTTCTCGCTCCACCTGATTCACCTA
The DNA here is from genome assembly GCF_001412515.2 of Diachasma alloeum. Taxonomy (NCBI): domain Eukaryota; kingdom Metazoa; phylum Arthropoda; class Insecta; order Hymenoptera; family Braconidae; genus Diachasma; species Diachasma alloeum. The sequence goes on from NW_021680377.1 coordinate 80,463, forward strand.
CGTGAGAGGATGGGCATGTAGAGGACGGGATGGACAAGCTTCCCTCATTTTCCGAGGGTATTAAATAGACTCGGTAATGTTATTTTCCTTACCACCTCTGGCCTCTCATCCCTGCGATAATACGATTATGGTACGTTAATGGGTATTGAATTATAATTCCTATCACTAACCAAGGAGGGATTATACTGTTAAACATTTTTTACGTAGATCCACCGGAATCCCTGAGAATTTCATCACTGAATATTCAAAATTTTACGGAGAATTCAGGTGAATGTATTCTTAAAATTTTAATTAAGGATATCCAAGGAGTTCAGACAATTTTTTTTGGGGAAAATTCTCTGCAGAGTTTATAGAATAGACCGAGAGTATTTTTTAGGCGCAATATCAACTTTAGTTTCCGAACATTTTTTCGAGAAAACGATTTTTGGAAAAATGCGTTCTCTCGTACACATAACCGAGGGAGGCTGGGGTAAAACGGACACTTTTGACTTTTTTAAAAATGTTAATGAGGGGTTCAAAAGGTGATACAATTTAATAATTTTTTTTTCAATACAAAGAACAACTGTTTCCCTTTGTGACGAGCCTAAATTGAGCTCAATTGATAAATTTGTTTCTGAGTCATAAATAATTTTAAAAAAGTCTAAAGTGTCCATTTTTTTCGTTCTGCTCTCTAGTTTTTTTTTGCGACATTAAAAAACATGAGTTTCCGGACAGATAACTGCAAACAATCAAATTAAAAGCTTCTTGATTGGTACGACGGCGATATTGGGTGGTTTGATCCGCGCGTTCCTGACGTCTGGCAACGGTCCGCTCAAGTGACTACTCGGACCGAATTTACGAGGTGATACGGAACACATGTGCAGTGTTGCCGTGTGATCACTAGCGGTCAGACCAACGAGAGTCAAGTGTGAAATTGAATAAAATATTGCTCACAATGTACACAAAAATGTATTCAAGAACGTTTAATTTGTTGAAGTTATTGAAATCGACTCATCATCCCATTCCACATCACCATTGAATGGAAATATAATTAGTCACATCTCGACGAATCCATTAAAATTCTCTCCGCCGAGGCAAACCGAAGGAAAAAGTCACCCATCAATTGAAATTGCGCACCTCCTCAGACCCTCACAGACTGTACCGTCTCCATTTTTCTCGAGCCCATGAAAACCCAAGTCAACGAGATACACAATGATAGCGGTGACACAAGCCCAGGTAAATGCGTTGACATCCTCTCCCCATTTTTTATCTTAACATACCATCAGCTCCAGCGCACACGAAGCGATACGCAGAGAAGAAATGGAAACAAGAACATTGACGTTTTCACGTTTTGTGTATCCATACGTATGAATTCCATGAGGCGTGACGAGAAAATAGTCCAACGTCAATTTTATCCGTGCGCTTTTATACCGAATGCGTTAGAATACATACGGTTATTTCTTTCGTACAGAAAAGCGACAGATGTTGAGTAATGGTAGATGCGTTCAGCGAGGTGTAAATTTACCAGAGATGCATAAATTCTGAGGTTAACGATCGTGTACATTCATCCTATTTTTTTTTTGTGTAACCCTTCACATAACCATTCACTACTTCACTGGATCTTGTTCATGGATACTCTGATGTACGCTGAAAGGACTCGTTGATACTACTTGGAATTTGCACTCGGTTCACGTAACTTGTATTCGGTCTCTTAATCGTTTCATGCGGAATGGGTTCTCCCGATGAACTTCGCGCTACCTATTCTGCACAGTGTTATCACTTCTGTTCAACTGTTTTTGACATTCGGGAGGGGAATACCCAACTGTGCTACTGAAACTGTCTCACAGAATTTCGTGTGGGAGAAAAAGAAATGAATAAACTTGTAACGAATTCACATGAAATTTTCATTCTTCATTCATGATAAATCATTGGTAAAGTGAGATGAAATGATATTGTAGCCCCTTAGACGCCATTTTGACTGTAGTGACCCTTTTTTGTCATGTTCACTCTGAGGATGGTTGCAAACCTTCAGCCATTCGACCCGTGACTTCCTCTCAACAAGACGTAGAAAACTCTTAAAAAAACTAATCCAATTCTTTCATCCTCTCCCCTTCATCAGAGTACATTTCCCAATGGACACAGATGCCATTAAAAAAAAGAAAATGACACGCGATACACTTTACTCTTTCACTCTCCATCTAAAAGGCAAGACTAACTCGTCTCCTTATAGCCGATGGCAATGAAGTCACTATCAGACTTCCACTCCGAGTCACTTAACGTTTGTAAAGACATTTAAACTCCACCAAGAGTGGGTTACAAAGATATATATACAGGTGGGAGAAACTCGGAAAGATAGGAAGTGGAGGTAAGGGATATAACTGAAGTGAGTGTGGCAAGTACCGTCGGGAACCGTAAAACACTACGCTAGCTGGGCTACTTATTATAACGACGTTATATTCCGGACTCTGGCTCATTAGCCACCCCATCAGCGGGTTCCATCTCCAGTGATGTTGAGCACACCCACTGCCTCGACATTCTCATTGCCACCTGGCGGTTCGAGGCCGGTGGATGGAGACACAAGGAGGCTATTACAATACTTGAAGAGGTCTCGGAACCATGAAATTCTAGATTACAGAATCTTTTATCAAACATTTAGCTTTGTTTTATAGGAAAAATTTTAAAGTTTACACTTTTCATTTTGACATTAAATTCGAGGGAGTTCAATGGGAGAAGTGAACAATTTACTTGAATTTCTAGTGAAAACATACTTTTCCGGATTTTTCATTGTTGAATACATTTTTTCGGGAATTTCTTCGATGAATATTGTGAACAATATTTTACTCAATTTCACACTTGACCCCCCGAACACAAAACACCACAAAAATTGCCTGAACTACTTTGACATTCTTAATTTTTTAAGATGCTAAATTTCCTTCTATCAAGTGGGTTAATGTCCCTCAAGTTAACCTTCATCAAATGAAGGTCATTCCATCAAATGTTCTCTCGCAAAATATATAGTTTTTCCGCAGAGCTAATTTCTTCCCTATCAATACTTTTAGGGTAATCTAAAAAAACGTTTACAGAATGTTAAAATTTTTTTACGGCATCGTTTCTCCTCATTTTCCTTAATGAAAAATGAATTAAAACGTACCGCACCGGTAAGAACGGCTGAGAAGCCTCATTAGTCAGAGCATCGTGGTGGGTGAATGACGGGTCCCATGATACTCACGGTGTGCCACCTGTAAGTAACAGTATAGAAAGCGGAAGGAAGGAAGGAAGGATAAGGATATGGCAGACGAGATGCCTGGCGGGAAGGGGGTAGTCGGCCGTGTGGTTGGCGGAGACAGCCGCAGAAACTTGAAAATTTATGAGCCCGTGAGACGCTAGGTGAAAATAGTATGAAACCCAGTGGGCGGGGGAGGGAGAATTTTTGTTTCACCTGCGAAAGGATATCTACAGTAGTTCCTCGCTCTTCCGTCAGCCCGGGACGTGACTATCCTTCGCTGTCACATCGATTAATATTTAGAGGGGATAAAATTCATGCGCATCCACACTATCTTGTCAAGTTTATCCTTCACGTCGTGAGCACTTTCTTCGTGAGAATAAAAACAAAACTCCGTAATCGATAACTTCATCGCCAATCTCCAGGATTTTTATTTATTTTTTAGGATTCAGTGGTTTTTTAAATTTTTCGTAGTGGGTTTTTTGGTTAGTGTGAATTGAAAATTTAATTGGTCTTACATTAAGATATTGAGAATGCGGTCTGGACATTCTAAGGTTTTTACTCCTGATGAGGGAAGACTAGTAGCTATATAATCTTCATTTTCACAGTGTGATGCCTAATTTCATCACCAGTCTCCATGCGTTTCGCTGATTTTTCAACATTCACCACTTTTTTTTATATTTTTTGTAGTGACATTTTTCGTTTACTGTGAATTATAAATTCCGCCTGGACACCGGGGGAAAAAAGAAATTCCCCAGGTGGAAATAAAAGTAAATTGAAGTCGTGGAACCCCCGAGTGGTTTAAAATGTAACGACCAATTACGTGCATGCCGAGTTTGAGGGGTGTTCGCGCAGCGTGAAAACACGCTCTGTCAAAACGTCACATTGTACTCCTCCACTTTTTTATTCCATTCGTTCATCTTTTTTTTAAATTTCATTGTGCTTTTTTATATGATTTTTTAGAACCCCTCCGGTCTTTCATTGTCGTTGCCCAATACAAATGGAGCTAAGAGAAACTCAAGTGTCTACCGTTCGGCGGATATAGAACAATAAAATAGCTATTTCCTTAAACTGCAGTCCTCTTGGGTCTTCTTGAGTTACATAAACTTTATTCCAATTAAATGAACGGGTTTATTCAGATAGTTTATAATAAAACGTTCGTTCGAACTTATAGTTGACTCTTAGATAAATAGTTTTTTGCAGAAATAAGGACATGTTCTCTTTGTCTAAACAAAGACTTTATTAATTAAAAATTACATGATTGATTCATTGCTTTTCATTTAGAATTAATTACAATATCTCGACTCGAATGAATGGAGAAATTAAGGTGAATAGAATAATTATACTTTCTTAATGTTGCGTTTACTGTTTTCTTCGAACAAAGTTGATTAGAATTAATAGCTAGACTTATGAGATCACCTCACATTTTTGACGTTAAGGATAGGAGAATCTAAATGCAATATAGTGAAAATGATGATCGATTTTTTCACTTTGAACAAATAATATTAATACCCAAATACAAAATTTCTGATATGAATAAAAAGAAGCTGTGACTCAATATTCCCAATGAAGTTTTAATTTTTAATTTGGCGCTGAAAACACGAGATGACAATATTCTAAGCACGGAATTGTATTGATGAGATGAACAACAAATTAATTGAATTAGCGTGTGAACTAACTAAAAATTGATAACAGTGTGGGCACGCACTTTTACCAGAGTATCAACAAAATTGAATTGTAATTACGATTAAAATCTTATTCAGTGAGCGTACACTGCTAGAACGGTTTAGTCGAACCAAACGAGACTTTTTAACTATTACCACAATTCGTTAACTATTAACGAATCGCTGATTGAAAAATGAACATGAAAATAAATACAAGTTTGTTAATTTCCAACAAAAATTCTCTTGCAAAAATATAATATGAAAATCATTAGATCCAAACCCACCCTGTCCCTCCCTTCCTCCAAAAATTATTCTCAAAATTTTGCTCAACCGAAAATCAAATGAAGAATAAATAGATTAAGGAGAGTAAACGACGCCGAGAGAATGATTTTTTCTGTTTTTCAACAACAGAAAATTCTCAGGGTATTCCTCGAGGAAACGAACCACGAGAGTCAAGCGTAAGTCGCTCGCGGCTATTATCCTTGGTCTCGTTACATTTTGAATTAGATCCAGCCAGTGGGAGTCGAGTGTTTAGCAACGGAGGGAGATTATCCCCAGTTTCACTTAATATCCACACGCCATATCTTCCCCCGAACCCTTTATACTCACTAGACTATTTCCGCTCGTAACCTCCGCACCCCTCTGGTTTTTCCATCCCTTTTGTTTTAATTCAACTCTAAGTCCATTTAATCCCGTAAAAAAGGGGAGCATAAGTGAATCAGGAGAAACATAAAGAAGTCACAATGGACAGAATTTTTCATTTACTGCAATTCAGCGGCAAGACAAATGTCACAAAATGGCGTGTGTGTGGGGGGAGGGAGGGGTTATGCTCTTCTGTGCTCTTGTCTGAATGTGCAGGGTGCATTCAAGGCAATTCTCTCTTCCATCTTTTATTCCTTCTTCAACCAAAGCGGGAGGAGTCCGTGGAATGTGGGAGGAACATACGAATGATTCATCCGGAATGAATGAATGACTGTTTTTTATTGAATTGAGGAAGGCGTTCTGTATGATTTGCACTTTTTATGGTGTTAAAATCAATTATTTTAGTGATTTAATTGATGATTAATTGTAATCTAATACTAGATGCAGGAAAATGGTTTATTTGAAGCAAATAAATCGTTCATTCGGTTCAATTGAAGTTTAATTAATTGAAATGAACCATTTTTCTGGGTGTACGATGAAGACTTGCCTTCGGCCAAAAATTTATTGCCAAATTTCTAAATATGTTGATCAATTTCCAATGGAAAATATGAGTTGAGAGCTTCTCACCTGAGAACGCCATCTTGTGGAGCAACAAGAAAGAGAAGATGGCGGTGAAGACTAGCAATATCTCAGATTCAATTTCTACATCGTTCGGAGAAATTTTAACATAATTATATAATAATTTATAATAATATTCGATTATATAATAATAATTTGAACAATAATTTTATGGGCAATTTAGTGGTATTTTTCAGTGGGATAAATAACAAAATTTCAAATTCCACTGGAAATTGAATGACATTTTTATTATTTAGCAACAGAAATACAAGAATTCCCCAATTCACTTGATTTTCGCTGAATTTCCCTGATTTCTGCCAACTTTCATGCAAGAATCGAACTCGAATTCACAATTTCCATTGACTTCTTCCCCAGAAATATAACTCGATAAAAATTTCCGTCAGTGCAGTCGAAATTTCAGAAAAAAAAAATTTTAATGTCATGAAAACCCGTTCAAACTCATCAAAACTACAAGCTAAATCTCACAATCATCGAATGACGTCTAGTCACGTGTATGATCCCCTCCCGTGCTCTTTTCTGAACGTGCAAGTGCATTCCCCACAGATCTCTCCCCCCTCCACTCGTCAACGGAAGAAGTCCACGGATTCCGAGGAGCCCCCAAAAGATCCATTCATGCTGAATGCTAGTGCATTTAATAATGCATGCAACTCGGTCATCCGGCCACTGGTAAAGCTTCTTGCGATGATATTCACGGTTATTACAGTTTTTCTCCCCCTCAATTCGCGAAATTCAAAATACAATCTTCTGGGTGAAGTGGTCTAAGAACAGGATACACAGTTGATATTTATGCACAGTATGAAATGAGAATAATGACGCTGAGTTGCTCAGTTTTCGGGGGTGCTCCAGACTTTGGCTCAATGAAAACTCCCCCCCCCCCCTTCGCCCCGGAGTTGTGGAGCGTCCGCACCTCTAATGGCTGCTCTGATTCTTCCATTGTCTCCGCTTCAGGAAAGCCCAGTGAAAAAAGGGGGAATAGACCCCTCGGATGGAGAATGTCATCGTTCTGGTGGATTCTACTCTGGAGAACTAGGCGCGCTGGAGCACTCATCACGACTTAGTTCGGTGGCGAATTGTTATTCTCATGCATTCGAGTGTCGCAAGGTGGTTCATTGCAGTATATTGGGATTATTTCTTAGCCATGATGATAGCTGAGGCTCTGGGTACACTCGACCTGGATAATCCGCCGTTTTAATAAAATAAAAATAAATGAAAATAAGCCGTTTTCTCCGTTTGACAACGAACTATAAAAATCTGCAGACCCATCACGCGGGAGGGATTTTGTCAACGTCCAAGCATTGAAAATTGCGCATTCCTCATAGAAAAATCTAAAGAATGAGAAATACCTCGGGACGTTCATCGGGGTGGGAAGAATTTTCAATCGAATCGAGGAGCATTTACCGAGCGTTATATATTCAATGCTCAGTGCATTCCTCTGGCTTAAGGTATTGGTTTATTCAAATCTCGAAGGTTAATTGCCAATCAATATTCAGAAATGTGCATCTTATAGTGATTTCGGAATTAATGAATGCATAATAACTTGGACCACTTCTTCTGAAATCGTTCAAGCCGGAACTCGAATTGAAACACCCGTCTCCCATTCGAGTATAAAATATACTTGAATCAGGTATATTTTTTTTACGTGAACTGGTAGAGTGGAATCCATCAAAGAAACGCCGGTAATACAGTCCTGTTGGAGCAGGTCTTAAATAGACCATTCAATCCATGCATGGCAACGATAAAGGCCCTGCTGTAAGCCAAATGGCAATAAAAAATAGTACACACGGTGCTTCACAGAGTCGAGGAGGATTTCGACTGTCGGGAGCTTTTACTTGATTGAATTTCGACGGTCAAACTGGCGACCTGTATTGCGCCATAGCCATTCCTATCGATCTGCCGGTCGAAAAGCACTGCGAGTCCACTGGATATCTCACGACAGTTTAAATTTTTTTCCCATCGGTAATCCGCCGCTTTTCCATTTGCGTTTGCAATTCTTTTTTTCGACGAATTCGTTTCAATTCTTTCGGTTATAACCGGAATTTGTTCCAGCCAGTTATTGCCGGTGGTGACTGGACAATTAAATCAGAATCCGATGGGTGGGATGTGACAGTGTCGGTGTAAGATTTTTGGAGAATCGGGAGGTAGGGGATGAGGTGAATGAAACGGAAACTGAATAATGGGGGAATTCAAAATTCATTACACTGTTAAAAATTGTCGACTGAATTTTCTGTGTCAAATTCCGGAAATTTTTATCATGTTTAGTTTCCACGGAAATGTCAGGCAATTTCGTCATTGAAAAATGGAATATTCCATCGATCACAAAAATACTTGATTTTTCAATTCAATTATTCCATGAAGCTTCGGAAAAATGAAAATTAAGGGAAAAATTAAAAAATCACGGAGTTTTGTTCCTGAAGATTCATCTGAAATGTTTATTCATGTGCATAAATATTTATTTCAATGAATATTTATTTAATTAAGAAACAATTGATTTACTTCAAATAAAAGAAATTTTCTTAATAAGAGAAAACGATTTGTTTGGTATAAATAAAGAATTTATTTGGATTAAATAAGGATTCATTAACAGGCCAAAAACATTTACTTAACATATACAAAACTTCGAATACAAATTTTTATTTACTTTGAAAAAATATTTTTATTTGGAACTAATTAAATAAATTTTATTTGATTCAAATAAATCCTTTTTCCCTGTCAAATGACGAAAATACTGCCCACCGGAATTTTTTTTGGTGCTTTATACCCCTTTTATCTTCAAATTATGTATATCCTCGTATCACAGTTAGGTTATACAGCAGCAAAAGAGCGTGAAAACAAATTAAACGAGATAATTGCAGGCTTGGTCTCATACGCCAAATTCAGAAACAAAATGACAAGAATTTTCAGATATTTCCCTGCATCTTCCTGATTTTATAGAATTTTTATGGGATAGTTGAACTGCAAAATCAAGTATTTCATCAATTTTCAGATCATTCGAACAGAAAATTAATAAAATATTCAATTCTTCGATGCCAGGAATTCCCAAAATTTCAGTAGACACTAAACATGCCAAAAATTTCCGGGATTTGCTACAGAAAATTCAGACAAAAATTGTGAGCAGTGAAATTAAAAATCTTCAATATCTTCTCTCCCAAATGACGAAAATACTGGCCATCGCCATGTTTTCGGGGCTTTATACCCCTTTTATCTTCAAATTATGTATATCCTCGTATCACAGTTAGGTTATACAGCAGCAAGAGAGCGTGAAAACAAATTAAACGGGGTAATTGCAGGCTTGGTCTCGTACGCCAAATTCAGAAACAAAATGACAAGAATTTTCAGATATTTCCCTGCATTTTCCTGACTTTATAGCATTTTTATGGGATAGTTGAACTGAAAAATCAAGTATTTCATCAATTTTCAGATCATTCGAACAGAAAATTAACAAAAAAATTGATTCTTCGATGCCAAGAATTCCCGAAATTTCGGTAGACACTAAACATGCCAAAAATTTCCGGGATTTGCTACAGAAAATTCAGACAAAAATTGTGAGCAGTGAAATTAAAAATCTTCAATATCTTCTCTCCCAAATGACGAAAATACTGGCCATCGCCATGTTTTCGGGGCTTTATACCCCTTTTATCTTCAAATTATGTATATCCGCGTATCACAGTTAGGTTATACAGCCGCAAGAGAGCGTGAAAACAAATTAAACGGGGTAATTGCAGGCTTGGTCTCATACGCCAAATTCAGAAACAAAATGACAAGAATTTTCAGATATTTCCCTGCATCTTCCTGATTTTATAGAATTTTTATGGGATAGTTGAACTAAAAAATCAAGTATTTCATCAATTTTCAGATCATTCGAACAGAAAATTAACAAAATATTTGATTCTTCGATGCCAAGAATTCCCAAAATTTCGGTAGACACTAAACATGCCAAAAATTTCCGGGATTTGCTACAGAAAATTCAGACAAAAATTGTGAGCAGTGAAATTAAAAATCTTCAATATCTTCTCTCCCAAATGACGAAAATACTGGCCATCGCCATGTTTTCGGGGCTTTATACCCCTTTTATCTTCAAATTATGTATATCCGCGTATCACAGTTAGGTTATACAGCCGCAAGAGAGCGTGAAAACAAATNTGCGACGATGGGCACACGCGAGGACCCGGCGAATTCGCGGTCGACAGAGCCGTGACTTCAACGACGTTGGCACAGCCCCCGTAGGCATTGTCCGCTTCGGTCTAATCAGGATGGATATGGTGGAGGCGATAATGAGGGGTCAGTGGGCGCCCTCCCCCTCTGCCCTTTGGGCTTGACTCGGTGCGCTATAGCTGACTCCGGGATGCCACGTGAAGGTGAATGAAGACAAATAGCCGGTGCCCTGGCATTTGTAACTCCTTCTCCAACCCGCTGGGCTCTCGACAACTCGCTCTGGGGTTGTGGTAATGCTTGTGGATATGGGGGGTTGACATTACGTACCGCAGGCTCGTGGCTACGACAGTGGTCATCTTCTTTGGGGGATTTGTGTGTCAAGGTCCGGATGAAATTGGGAGAATTGTTTGCGGATTTAATTTGCTTGGGGGGGGNGGGGGGGGGGGGGTTGACTGGGCGGGGGCTTCCGGAAAATTAAGATGAGTTGATTAAGCGCAGGAGTTTTTTTACCTGAATTTTCCTGAGTTCTACCTATTTTTGGAGAATAATTTGTATGAAATTGTCAGTTTTAATTCATTTTTTCAGTAATTTTTCACTTTTCGATGATTAAATTTTCTTAAAGTTTTAGTGGATTTATGATGTGAGGTGGTAATTCTTGAGAAGTATACCGGGAATTTTAGAGAACATTTTTTGGCAGTGTACAATGTTGGGAAAAAATTTAAATTTCTTGGACAATTCTTTAATAATTTTCAGGAGAAGGGCTTTGAATTCTATTTAAACGGGAAAAAAATTCTGTATCTTCTGAGTTCATTGAAAATCGAATGAGGTTTCAATTTTTTTATAATTGCATAATAATTGAGCTGAATTTTACAGTTTCCATTGATTTTTCCATGAAATTGTTGAATTTTGAGTGATGAAATTCCTTAAAATTTCAGTGGCACTTAAAATTCCATGGACAGTTCACTAATAATTTTCGGGAAAGTGATATTGTATTCGATTTAAAGGAGAAAAAATACCGAAATTTCCGAATGGATTGAGAATCCGCTGAAATTCCAAATTTATTATCAGCAAGTAAATGAGAATTCCGCTGTACTGTTAAAAAAATTTGGCGGAATTTTCCGGAAAGAGACCTTGAATTCAATTTAAGGGGAAAAAGTCAATGGAATTTCAGGAAGACAAAAATTCCACAATTCACATGAATTTTCAAGTAAAAATGAATATTCACTGCTAAATCCCCCCGAATTTCCAAGGAATTCCTTTAAAATTCTTGGAATTCCAGGAATATTTGAAGGAATTGCCCGAAAATTCTGAGGAATCTGGAATTTAACGAGATATTTCTCTGCCTTTCCCTGATTTTTCATTAGTTTTCCCGGAACAATTCACCTAAAATTTACAGTTTCCACAGATTTCTCCATGAAATTATGAATTTTGAATCCAAAATCCTTGAAATTTCAGTACAAAATTTTCAACAGTGCATACTAAACAAATTTTCAAATAATAAAATTAAAATATATTCAGCTGTATTCACTGATTCCCATTACTTACCATAAACTAATTGACCTGAAATTCCCAGTTCCCACAGATTTCACAATTAATTATTTATTAATTATAATATGACAAAAGCCCCCCCGAAATATCCCCGCACTGTCTCCCAAAAATGTTCATCATAGCCCTCGAATTAATTCGTATTGCACAAATGTAGACCACATCCCCGATATTTTCATCACTCAATGCATTTTCATTCAGTTGAAAATAGTATCAACCACCGGCCGCAGCGAAAGAAAAAAGTTCAACCGAGATATTTTCATGACTGGCGGGCAAACGTGTGACACTGCGAATTCCCACTGAGAGATAACTTTGCATGATATGATGGAGGACCAGCAAATGGGAATCATGTGAAAATATATACAGTGGTTTGTGTGCGGTTGTTGAGGTAATGCTATGCGGTGTCTGATAACGTGAGCCTGTCCTCGAGGACCTCAGAGGATGGCGCAGTGGGCAGTGTGGGCTGGAGGTTTGCAGACGACATTTGGCTTGGTCGACCCACTCAGCCCTTCCACACCGTTTAATCCAAATTATAATGAACCAACGAACCTATCCAGCCACCCATGCACTGCGTACACAGTCGAGATGGGGGACGAAAAACGGGGGAACAAGCCAAGTGTTTAATTGCAAGCCGAAAAACTCCACTGGGTGGCGATGCTTTTTTTAACATCATTATTTTCATTCGACTCGGGGGAGTCTTCTTTATGATTTAGATGGGCGTGAGATATTTGGGGATTAAAGGGAACTTTCTTATTCAAGGGTGCTGGGATGAGATTGAGAATATTGTACTTGGGAAACAAATGGAAAATTTTTAAAATTTCTGAACAGTTCGCAAATTCAATTCACAAATTTTTAAATTTCGGAAATTTGAAAAATTTGAAAATTTGTAAAGAGTTCGATTTAGGAGATAAGACATCACGAAATTTGGAATTGCACCGGAAATTTGAGTCTTTCAATTTATTTAAACTTTCAAACAAAATATTAATGTTCAGTAGTAATTGAGGTGAATTTTTAATTAATTGAGATTTGAAATATTCTTTTGACAATGAATACGTGAATAATTGGGACTAAATTATTATTTTGTCGGAATATCTAATTGGTAATATTTAATTAGGAAAATCAAGCGTAAATTTCGTTGATTTTTTCAATTGCTGTGAATTTTTTTTTGAGTAATTGAACTGAAATTTGCAGTTTCTGGTGATTTTTTCATGGAATTATGAATTTTTGTGAGATCCTTGGGAGACACATACTTTTGGGGGTGGAGGTGTAGATTAAAAGGAATTTTTTTCTATTCCAGGTTTCTAGGACGAGATTAAGAATTTTGTACCGTTGGAAAAATTTGAAAATTCTAAAGTTGGATTTAGAAGTTAAAACATCATGAAATTCGGAATTTCACTGGTAATTGAAGTCATTCAATTTATTTAGACTCTCAATGAAAAAATTAATGTTCAGTAGTAAATTGAGGTGAATTTTTAATTAATTGAGAATTTCAATATTCATTTTTTCAATCAATACATTAATAATTAGGACCAAATTACACTGAACTAATTGCAAACTTAAGAGTATATTTGGCTGAATTTGTTGAAGTTCTGTTGAATTTTATGGAATAATTGAACTGAATCTCGCGGATTCAATAGATTTTTTCAGAAAGTTATGAATTTTCAACAAAAAAATCTATGAAATTCTAGTGGCACTATAATGTGACAAAAATTTCCAAATTATGTCGGAAATTCCATCCTAAAATATCCAGCACTACGGGATGAAATGATTTCAATAAACTCAAGTAAAATTGAATTAATCAATCATTATTAATTAATTGCGAACCATGCGAAATATTTCCAAAAAATCATCAATTACTAAAGCCTCTCCCACCAACTCCAACATTTGCTGATTTCCTCGAGTCAAGCCCACCACTTGCCACACGCCACTCGACTTCCTAAGCGACTCAAAAGCATATTTCTCAAGAAAGTTTCAACAATATCGTTGCCAGTGGTCGCAGAAACTACTGCATACAGGGAGAGGGGTGTGGGCTTACACTCGGAAAGTGGGAAAGGGAGAATGTCCCTCTGGCTCCCTTCACCTACAGCCATCCGAAAGTTTAGCTGCAACTCCAACTGGGTGCGACTGGAAAGCCCCTCGGGCATTTCAAGTTCGATGAGAGCGCTGGGTAAAGTGGGACAGTGAATAAAAGGAGAAGATGGAGAAGGATTTAATCAAATGCGTTGCTTTGCCGGGTGCATTCTGATGATAAATAATACTTCCCTTTCAAAAATTCTGAACTCAATGTAGTAATATAATATTTCTGGCTGTTTTTTCCAGACATTTATTCAAGTTAATTAAATTGAAGAATTAATTCTTTCAAATTAAAAACGAAAAACTTGATCTGAAATTCATTTTTTGCGAGTTAACATAGTAATTTTTCGCGGGCAAAACAGTATAAATTGAACGGACGAAAAAATAATTTTCAAAAGTGTTGAAAACACTGAACGACGAGAAATTACGCAACTCTTTTTTCTTACGATTTAAAACTTCGATGAGAGCGCTGGGTAAAGTGGGACAGTGAATAAAAGGAGAAGATGGAGAAGGATTTAATCAAATGCGTTGCTTTGCCGGGTGCATTCTGATGATAAATAATACTTCCCTTTCAAAAATTCTGAACTCAATGTAGTAATATAATATTTCTGGCCGTTTTCTCCAGAAATTTATTCAAGTTAATTGAATTGAAGAATTAATTCGTTCCAAATTAAAAACGAAAAACTTGATGTGAAATTCATTTTTTGCGAGTTAACATAGTAATTTTTCGCGGGTAAAACAGTATAAATTGAACGGACGAAAAAATAATTTTCAAAAGTGTTGAAAACACTGAACGACGAGAAATTACGCAACTCTTTTTTCTTACGATTTAAAACTTCGATGAGAGCGCTGGGTAAAGTGGGACAGTGAATAAAAGGAGAAGATGGAGAAGGATTTAATCAAATGCGTTGCTTTGCCGGGTGCATTCTGATGATAAATAATACTTCCCTTTCGAAAATTCTGAACTCAATGTAGTAATATAATATTTCTGGCCGTTTTCTCCAGAAATTTATTGAAGTTAATTAAATTGAAGAATTAATTCTTTCAAATTAAAAACGAAAAACTTGATCTGAAATTCATTTTTTGCGAGTTAACATAGTAATTTTTCGCGGGCAAAACAGTATAAATTGAACGGACGAAAAAATAATTTTCAAAAGTGTTGAAAACACTGAACGACGAGAAATTACGCAACTCTTTTTTCTTACGATTTAAAACTTTGGTTTATACTCGAGGAAATAGAAATTACTATGTTGACTACACGGAGAGAAATATTCAGTAAAAATTACGGAACAATTTATGTGATCCGCAATGGGGAATCGTTTCCCGGCAATTTTTATTGGAATGAAAGAGAAGAAATCTGAAACGTTCAGTGAATTTTCAGGTTCATCACCGAACAAAGTACGAAATTGTCACGTAATTTTTCCCGAAGCAGTAAAATCTTACAGAAACGTTTACCAATTTTTATGAGGCTGGTGAGTTATTTCTACGTTCCGTTCCGTAAAATTTCTCAATCGTTGGGGAAAAATTACGGAACGACTTGTTGTCCCCACAGCGGTGAGTCATCAGACGGCTGGTTAATTTTTACGGAACAAATCGTAGAATTTCCGTGGCGATTCGCACAATTTCAGTTCCGACTCGCACTTTTTATTGTATTTTATTTCGCACGCGGCTTACGTTTCGAAACGTAATTTTTCGTTTTTTCTGGTAATCTTTATTGAACTATTCTCTCCCTGTAGTCATTTCCTATTCTTTCCCTGCGAACATTTCACAATTTCACCACTAAAATAAATAAATAACTAAATAAAAAAAGAAGAGAACATCAGGAAAAATCGTTGCTCTCGCAACAGATTAAATTTCGATAAAGAACTTGGTGGTAAATCGAGTGTTACGTCAACGTTAGAAGCGGGTCATATTTTTTTGGCGATTGGCTCATCAATCCTGGGCTTTCAGCGGCTCAACGAAACTCCCTGTAATCGACTCTTATTAAACCCGAGTATTGCCGTAATTTTTTGCCTCCACTATTCGGAGGGTCAATTCCCTTTAACAAACTCCCCATCCACAACTTCCTGTCCATTAGTGCATTCATTCGCACCCCCTCATCCCACCAGTTTTTTTTCCAACCGATACGTTCAGTGCTTGAAAGCTCATTTCATCCCTTCCGAGGATATCGCAGTACTGATGGATTTTCGTGGGTGTATATTTGGATTTTAATGAAAAACCAAAAAATTCACTGAAACCCCGGTATTTATCGTTCTCTCCATTGAGTGTCAGAAGGCACTTACGGATGTACCATCAAACTTGAAATGAAAATCGCCGGGAGGATGGTTCGATGGATGGAGGGTGTACACAATGCAGGTGAAATGGGGAAATGAAATAAAACTTTTCACTCTGAAACACGATTACGTAGTTATACCCGGGATCTAGCTGAGGCGACTGGCCTTTGCCCTCTCTCTTTGTACTTTCTGGGAAATTCTATTGGCACGAGACCAGACAGAGTCCAGCGCAATCCGTTAGCAGTCCCTCAGGGGCTTCGGGGGAATGTCTCTGCTGTGAATGTATTGTCTTGTGTGTCGATAATTGGACGTTTTAATTCATCAATTCGTCAATACCGCTCTCTTCGGTATTTCGATGGAGGCTTTATTTTAACTCTGCCTCTTTTTCCTGTGGAGATGCTCTAATTTGAGAATAATAATTGAAATTAGTGGCTTGATTAGACTACTAAAAATTTTTGTCTGAAGTTTCCGGTACACTTTTCGGAAATTTTTATCGAATCTAATTATCACTGAAGTTGCGAGAAATTTCATTATTGAAAATTCAAAATTTTGTGGAAAAAGCAGAGAGAAGTGTAAATTTCAATTCCATTTTTCCCTGAAAATGAATGGAAAATCAGAGAATTCCGGTAGATTTATTCTTGAATTTTTAGGACACGCGGAGAAAAATTTTCTAGAAAAATTCTAGTATGAGTACTGGAAAAATCACAATCCACCGGCTGTGAAAAATTCTAGTGCTGTCAAGATGAAATTTCTTGGGATTTCTGGGAAAATCTCGGAGGATTTCTGTGAAATTTCCACAGAATACGGGGAAAAATTGGGGTTTTCCCCAATTTCACATAAATTAAGAAATTTTCTTCCTTCCGCTGCGTAAAATTCTAGAATTATCCTGAATTTTCAGTGAAACCTGAAATTTCATGATTTTTTTCTCCCTAAATCGCATTCATTGTCACTGTCCTTTAAATTAGTAGTCAACTGTTCACGAAATTTCAGTTTATTTCTGACCGTCTAAAAATGGAAATGAAGAATAACGGAATTCGAGGGTTGTGTGGGGGAGTCGGAATTCTTCTGCAGACACGTGCTGCCACCAGGCGGTCCGTGACGGAGATTGAGGGCTCGAGTGGGGAGAACAACCCGTAGAGTGGATATGTATCAGTGCTTGAATGAAGTTAATTATCAGACGTAATTCAGTGGTATTAATTATTTGGTGTATTCACAAGCTCTACCTGGTCATTAATTCCACTAATAAAGATTTAATTATTGAATAGGACTTGCCAAAAAATTGACCCGAATTATCCTACTTGAGGGAAATTACCGAACTTCATAGAAGGAAATTTAATATCTTTCAGAAAAATTGAATTTTGGAAGAATTCGAGTTTTTGGCAGGAAAAAATTGATTTAAGATTCCGACCCTCATTTTTCAACCTCCACTTTCTGACCCTTATATTCTCACACGCAGTGTCTGACCCTTATATTACACTTGAGAGCGCTTGGCGCAGCCCGGGCTGATACGAATTAATCATTCTCGAATTGAAACACGCGTCCCCCATTCGAGTATAAAATATACTTGAATCAAGTCTCCTCAGAAGGATCACGCGTGCGAAAAAAATTCCAAGCATTCCGGTCGTAGAAATATTCCTAACTCACCTCTTCATTATTATTCACGCCCGGTCATAAAAAAATAAAGGCAATATGCGTTTTGAATAAGCAGGGATGTATCTAACCAATAGCCTATTTATCGCCCCCCCCCCCGCTCCGCCGCATTTGCCTCGGTTTTTATGACGACAAATGCATTATGTACCATAACGCGCCTATCCCCCAACCCTACGTGATACACTCAACGCCCCCTGAAAATAGCACATAACTTCCCTCTCCCACTCAAGTATTATTTTTATCGCTCTTTATCCTCCCAAGAGATACATGAAACACTATCGATTCAGCCCACCGAAAAGCCTCAATAATTCACAGAGTGCGGAAGACCAACAATTTAATTTCATCCCATCGCTCTCCCTGGGATTCTTATATCACGGTTTATTGGGTTAGACACATTGTTGAAATTATTCAGTTCTATGTGGTAACTGTAACTTGGGGTGTAAGAAGCCGATAAGACGATCGGAGTGAGACCAAACAGTGGTATGTTCATTGGCACGTGATCGGCACACCCAAGGATTTTCGATAGAGTGAACAAGCGATGGGGAAGGATTTCAAGCTGGCCCATGAGTACCAGTTGCACTGGTTTAGCTTCACCTAAACCCCATTGGCTTAACGAAACTTTGTCGATAGTTCGGCTGAGGGAGATGCCAACAATCTTTACGGGCTCGAAAATTCATTATGCCCACAGCTGTGCTAAGTATTACGTATTATTCTGCACTCATGTAGCGCGGGTATTTAACATCATTTGGATGTTAAAATTGTCGACGGTGTTTGCGGGCTTGCGCTTGGGTAACGAGTTTTTGGTGTGATAAATAGATAATGATACGTGAGGGAGGGAAGGAGGAAACTTTTTTCACGATTTTTATTCCACGACTTTCGTCTCCCGATCACGGAGAGAATTATTCAGTGAAAATTACGGAACTCTCACTTCACTCACCGATTACGGAATCGACTTGGAAAATTTAAGTGACGGTATCGTCATTTTTTACAAGAGATTCAGATAAAAATTACGGAACGCTCCGGAAAAATTCCGTGACAGTTCCGTAAAATTTCCTACAACCACATTTTGCTCCGGAATTACGGAAAAGATACGTAATTTTTATTGAATATTTCTCTCTGTGGACACAATTTCTCCACCAAAATTTCCTCGTGCCATCTTTTCCTCACGACATGTGATAATCCCGATTTTTTCATCGCCCAGTTCTTCTCATTTTCGCAATTGGATTTATTTACGGAGAAAAAAAATTATTCAGTATTTAATTTCAATCATAATCGGTAATGATCAATAATTTTTTTACTCAATTGTCAGAGTTGAAAAGCAGAGTTCATAGCAGAGATGTCAGACAAGATGTGAATGTTTTTTTGGGCCCGAATAAAATAAAATTTACCGTGGAGCGTGCGAACAGACACTGCCCTCAATAAATGTAATTTTTTCTATCATTGTAATTTTCTAATTTTGTTAAAAGAAATAAAATTGTATTAAAAATTAAAGTAGATTTTAGAGACAACTGCACTGTTAAAAAATTTTCAGTGAACTTTCCAGGCTTTAGTCTTAAAATATGAAAGAAGTGACGGTTTCATTGAAGTGTCAGGGACCTTCACCATTGAAAATTCGTGGAAATTTCAAATTTCAGTGAAATTATTCCATGAAAATTAATGGAAATGAGGGAAATTCAAGCAAAAATGTCTTTGAATTTTCAATTTTTTTAAATTTCAGAGCAATTTCTTATTAAATTATCATGTTTACATTGAAAATTCATGGAAATTTCGGAATCTTCATGGTTCTTCCACTGAAAAATCAGGAATTTCCTTGAACTTTCCGGGAAACTTGAAACTTCATAGACTTTTTTCCGTTAAATTGAATTCAGTGTCATTTTCTCGAGAATTCAGTTAATTTTTTTCAACAGTGTGCGAAAAAATTGTAAACTTCTTGGGGAATGAATGCAGTTGACAAATTCCAAAAAAATGCCAGGGCACCCATCATCAATCGACGAGCGACAGTAACGAGTTTCTCAAAAAAAAGCCACCGCCATCAAGCAAACGAAAAACAGACATTGAGTGGGCTGTAAACAAGACGGTGAGAATGGAAAAAAGAGTAACGGCTTGAAATGAGAATAGTAGCGAACTCGAGTGAGTTCGAGAGAAACGCCAGAGAATGGGAATGGAAGCGGTGGGGGTCACCTGGAAGCACGAGTGCCCTCGAACTAATGGTTCGCCATAAACAAAGCCGTAGAGGAGCCGCGTGTGTGGGGCGGGCGGCGGAGGGGTGGCAGCGGATTGAGTCTAGAGTAGATGGGGATCTAGGGGTTACAGAGAAAAGGCAACCACGTCACAGGGTGGGGGATGCTCGCGGGAGTGGATAACCTCGTTATCCGAGAGAACAAGATATTTCTCGCATTCTCGTTCTTTTTTTTCAACCAAGTTTTAGACCCAACGGCTCAGTCAATTGGCCCAGTCGCGGGAGGGAAAAGGAGGTGGTGCATTATTGCCGCGACAAAGTTTAATTTCACGCACCATAGAACAATTGTGCACTCTCGCTACACGATGAAGAGAGTAAAAGTTATGTTGACAAAAAATAAGGGAATTAAAAGGAAAAAAATAAGAGTCGCGCACTTGAGGGAACTTTGTCGAGTGGCTTGGAAAATACGTGAATGAAGGATTCGGGAAAAAGTGTCTTAAAAGTAAAGGGGGTAATATGAGCCGGGGGAATGTGTAAACTTTTTTCCTTTTTAGCACAAGTAGAATTGCCGTAAAAAATTCGATAGGAGTGGGGCTCTCCTTATCGAGAAAGTCGACTTCCTGTTGTACTTACCGGGTCCAGATATATATGCGTGTGCTTGCACCACAGTGGGAAGGGGGGGGGAGGAAGTAGTGACTCGAGTGCCCTCGAACAAATGGCCCGCCATAAACAAAGCTTGTACTACTTCCGTGTACCGTCACACAAAGTGGATATACCCTTCACCCATACTCTGACGATCCTCAAGTGAAGTACTTAGTTTTCGTGATCCTCCTACGACACGCTCAATCCCCGGACGATTAGGTGGAGGTCTTACGAGTGATGGGGATGAGGGAGGGAAAAAAAGGAGAATAATTAGTTGATGAGTGGATCGTAAATCTTGGGAAATTATTCAGAAGGCGGGGAATTGGAGGGTTGGGGGTATTTTTCATTATTGAGCAGGTTTATGGGCTTCATTTTTTAGTTTTGTTTGGGGGGGAGGGGGGGCGACTCGTGGTTTGAATCATTTTCTGCCGCGGATGAAGATTTTATGGAATATTTTTTAGGGAGTAGTCGCTGTTAGGGAGAATCTAGTAGCGAAGCCGGCGAAGTCGACTTAGTTTTCCACTGTTTTCGAGGAATAGTTCCGAATCTAAGGGAGATAACGAAATTTTTGTAAAGACCTTTTTTGGAGGGCGTATTGAGGGCTATAAAAAAGGTTTCAACGAAAATTTTGCTATCTCCTTTAGATTGTGAGGTATTCATTGGAAACTGGCCAATAGTCAAAAGCTACTAAATTGATATTTCATTAAAAAAATGAGATTTATTATTCTACATTTCATCGGATATTTGAACACACGCCGATAGCCTTCTGATTTCTACCAATTTTAGTGAAATAATTAAACTGAAATTCACATTTTGAATAAAAAAAAATGCAAATAAAGTCATTCGATTTGATTGAGATTTGTGATTTTATTATTCAAACTTTGCACGTCTGAATTTGAATCTCGATATCGAACCGCTAGAAAACAATTTAAAAAAACTGAAAAAAAATTAGAAAGTTTACTTTTGGTTCTTGTATTTTTTAAAATTACAAGAACTTCCTATAAATAATTTGTAAACAATCAATTTTCCGCAATAAAAATCACTCATTCGGAATAGCAACAAATTTCTTCATATTCAGAACTCAACCAGAAATCGATTTCACGTTTAAAAAAATAAGTTATCAATGATTTACTTATAACCAACGAGTATTAAAAAAAATTATAATTCTCAATTCAATTCACGAATTTGATGATTGAATATAGTGAGCTCTATAGTGTGGCCCGTCCCAAGTTGTAAATAATACGTATCCTTAACCCTACAAAAGGTACATCATTCCCCGAGTTTGGTCTTCAACCCCAGCTTTCGTCCCATAAATAGAATACCCTGCTATATGTAAACACATAACCGATATTGATATACCGATAGCCTCCTTTGACACCGCACAATCAGACCTCCGCACCGGTGACTCACAATCGCAACTCACGTGTGCGTATCGATTGCCTATCTGATTGGAAGATATTGCATCACACCCACACATTGCCCATTCACCCTCTGCCCTTCGAATAACCAGCCACGAACGGAAAATATACCATCAATTATTGATAACAATGAACTCCACTCGAACCGTAAGTAATAACTCCCCCCATTCCCCCGTGGGCTTCATTAAAAAATTCATTAACGCGTCGTAATTTTTGCGACGCAATTCGACCGACAATGCGACAGTGTCCAATGAGTTTTCATAATGTCCAATGTAATCATCATTTCCCGTGAACTCTCGGGACAACAGAGCCACGTCAAAATGCCGCGCACATGACGGCCGATTGAACCCAATAAAACACTCCCTCAGTAATACCAGACGTGATAATACTTCATCATTAATTCCAGTGATGGGACGTTATTTCAATTATTCAACGCATATTTTTATTCTCTATAATTCGTATTTTACGAAGCATTAATTCATAATTGAGATGAAAGCCATATTGGTTGACGTTGTGACGTGCGCGTGGAGGTTAAATGCATTCTGAGGGATTATTTAAAATGTCAGGTACGTCAGAATTACATTCCGGGAATTGTGAAATGAAGCGAACTTCGAGTGCCATAAATGTCAATGAAAACAAATTTTTTTGTCAAAAAACTGCGCCGAGGATAAGGTTTTTTTGATTCTTATTTTAACAGTAGAAATTTTTGAAAAATACAAGGAATTTGAAAGAAAGACAAGTCGGAAATCTCAAATGAATGGTCACAGGGCATAATCTGATGTCTGTGAGAACAAAATTTCTAAATCGAACACGAAGAAAATTATTTGGTGAATTTCACCAATGAGTTGTTGAATTTCAATCGATCAATGTCGCCCCTAGAAGATATTTTCACAATAATCTACAATTCCTTGTTAAATTTGATGAAATTGGAAAATCTTTGTCTGAATTTTAATTAATTAGTTGTTAAATTTCACCAATTAATTGCTGAATTTCAACAAAAAAAAAAGGTGAAAAAATGAATTACCAACTAGTTGTTAAAGTTCACCAACTAATTGGTGAAATTCACCAAATGATTTATCCGTGAATAAGGAATGCCAAAAAATGGTCATTCATTCCTTTCATTTCTTTGTATTTTTCAAACATTTCTACTGCATGTGTTCACTAATTGGGGAAATTCACCAAATCATTTTCTCCGTGAATAAGAATTCTAAAAAAATTTTCATTCATTTCTTTCATTTCTTTGTATTTTTTAAACATTTCTACTGTATGTGTTCACTAATTGGTGAAATTCACCGAATAATTTTTCCCGCGAATAAGGATTCCAAAAAATGTCCATTCATTTCTTTGTATTTTTCAAACATTTCTTTGCATGTGTTCACTAATTGGTGAAATTCACAAAATAATTTTCTCCGCAAGTAAGAATTCCAAAAAAATGTTCATTCATTTCTGTCATTTCTTTGTGTTTGTCAAAAATCTCTACTGTTCAGTGAGAGTCAAACCGTCTCCTTAACCGATACACTACCGCGCCCCTCGCTTATATGCCTTTGACGCTCGTGCGGAATGATTTTTGAAAAATTTCTTTCTCCGCGTGAATAATAGAATTCCAAAGGGACAATAGCGAAGTAATAACAATAAAGTGGGTATCGTTTCTGGTGGCCATTCGGCCAAGATACGTTTTCCGCAATTTCTCTCGTCTCCTGCCATAAATCCAGCTTATCTCGAATACTGCACTAACGCCCACTATATAAGCATCTTTGTACCTCTCCTTTCAGAATTTTCGACCCTCCACTCTTCCCCCGGCAGCGCACAGTGCCTTCACCACGTGCGATACTCCCGCCGTTGTAGGTATATACTCGTTATTGTTATTAGCCACTCTGGCAATCTCCTTGGGTGAGAGGGACGAGGAGGAATCGTGTATGCCCGTAATTTTCCACCAGTATAATTTTATGAATCGCAGGCGAGAAGGAGCGGCGGGGGGGGGGGGGGGCTAGAGGGGGAGGGAACAGTCGATACAGGCAATTTCTAGGCGCGTTAGGAATTACAGCCTGGCGCCTGGCTACGATCAGACCAATGTGTATGGATATTTGTGCCGTCGGCGATATCGCCAACTTCAACTTCTCGACCTTTGCTCGCTTTTTGCGGCGTTTGGAGGAAATCGTTTCATTTTTAGTTCTTATTGGTTTTGCCGAATGAATGCTCTGTAATCGCTCAAATCGGAGCTTTGGATTTTTTGCGAGATATCAACTGAGTGCTGAAGCGGTTAAATGGTGCAAGTCGATTTAGGCCTCTGAGTTTTTGAGGAATATTTCGGAATACGGAGGTAACGAAATTTTTGTAGTGAGGGAAGAAATGTAGGAGGCGCGGGAGTATAATCTAAAGTATTAAATCGTAAGAAAAAATTACAATTTAAAATTGTCAAAATTCATATAATTTGAATTATTTGTCGTCGTTTAATAGTAAAAATTGGTAAAAAAAACATTGAGCGTTTTTAACACTTGGAAATTATTTTTTCGTCCCTGCATTTCATACTGTTTTGTCTACTGTTTTGTACACACCCAAAAAAATAATTTTACGACTTGTGATCTCAAGCTGAGTCTGTCAAAAGTCTCTATAATAAAACATTCGCGAATATATTCATCTGAATTTTCCGGATGTCTCTAATAATTGACCCGAAATATGCACTTTCCTTTCTTTTTTTCCGGAAAGTTCTCAATTTAAAATAATGAAATTCCTTGGAATTTCAGTGAAACTATAATGTCATAAAGAAATTTACCTGAAATTTCCGCCAAAGCTTTTTAATAGTATGAAAAATGCGAGGAGAACCACGAATTATCTCCCTCCACTCCAAAAAAGTAAATTATTGTCAGATAATTTGTTCTGAAACGGTCAAATTCACCTAGAATTTCAAATAAAAATGAGATATCTATGAGCTGTCAGTTGGTAGATTGAAAACTGACGAATTTACCGCAAAATCCTTTCTGCCAGAGCCTCCATTCAAACCCCCAAAAACCCTTGTTCCCCGGGAGTATAAAAAAACCTCGGCGAATTGTAAAACTGGTATTGTAACAAGTTTTATTGTGGTACACAAAACCCACTTTATGTATCGAAAACGCTGAAACGAGGGAGCGTCCGTTAATCGGTTTTATGACATCATGGAGGCCTTCGCTATTGCTCCTCTCGACAAGGATCGTTAAGACAGATTTGAAAGTACTCTCCGGATGTATCGGAAGCTCCTGAATATATATTCCAAGAAAATAATTATTGGGAATAGGCCATCGGAATGAAGACGTTTCGCGTACGAATGGAACCTGTAAACTTTTAAATTCTGCATGCAAGCGAATTCAAGGAAAAATTATCGGAAAAGTCGAGTAATTGAAGAGGAAAATTCTGTTCTAGGTCTTCTTGACTCCGTGAATTTTAAATTACAACATAAATACAGCAGCGATGCAGTAAATCGGTTTAAGTCGACTTATTGTGAGCTATCAGCTGAGTTTTTGAGGAATATCTCCGAATCTAAGGGAGATATCAAAATTTTTATAATAACCTTTTTTATAGCTCTCAATTCGCTCTACAAAAAAGCTCGTAACAAAAATTCTGCTATCTGCTTTAGATTCCGAGATATTCATTAAAACTGACCAACAGTCCATCCACGAAAATTCAAGATTACATTTATCTGAAATTTTCTCATTTCTATTAATTCTGATATAATAATTGACCTGAAATTTACAGTCTCCTCAGATTTTTCAATAAAATTTCAAATTTTTAACGACGAAAGTCTGAAATTTTTTTAGAACTCCTGCGAAAAATAAATTCAGCCAAAAATTAAGACTTCATTTCAACGCCGACTAGAACCAAAAAATGAATGCAGAGTCTGGACGACTGCAGTAGCAATCGCAAAGCCGAGAGACACTCATCGTGGCATATTGATGACACACAGATGGAGAGAAACGTCGATTTTCGATCTAAAACCGGTGTATTTGGCAAACGTCGGCCAATGCCATTGTACCAGTATAGTGCATGGATGAACCACCGAGAGCGCAAGTGAGAGAGAATGACAAGAGACAGAGACAGAGACAGAGAGAGAGAGACAGTGTCACCGCGCTGGAGTCTCCTGGAGCCCCTCCGGCTGCTCATTAGGGTGTATACGAACGTGCCGAGCTTTCAAAGGGAATACCCAGAGATGGCCCAGCATCAATCGATGGATCACGTAGCAATGCCAGCGGCCTGGCCATTCCGCAAATTCAACGAGTGTTGCCTTCTCCATAACCTATATTTTCGTCAGTGTGAAAGTATCCAAATGGAATTTGTATGTCAACAGACACTCAACTCGTTATTTTGGTGTCTGTTTTTTCCCTCTAATTCTCGGGATTCCCCCCCCCCCCCCCCCC
>NW_021680377.1:107112-115294 GCF_001412515.2 Diachasma alloeum
GTTTTAGGCCGAAATCTACGTCACTGGATGGATAGAGGGAGAAGCCATCTTTTATGCACCAATGATATCTAACCCGCGGGTATAAACCGGGATTTACATGCGATGACTCCTGGGATACTGCCAAATTGGCTGCACCTGATTCCGATCGACATTGCCGAAGCATTACGACCTTTTATACGAGACCCAGGAGCCTGATCCCCCTCTCACCATTCACATTTTCAATAGCATACGTATACGTGTGTCATCTTACCTTGTTCGAGCAGACTGCTACTGTTATAGTTGTGATCCTTGAAATTCTAAGCGTCGCGTTGGATTTCACCGAGTAGTATACTCCACTCCAAGTTGGAACGTTTGATTTTATGGGATAAAGTTTCAATGGCTCCCACACAAGTGATGGAGATGATTGTTCGCTGGTCCAATGATTGGAAGTGTAAGCGTATACTTGGGGTTTGAGCAGCCAAGATTTTAGATATGAATTGAAGAATATTTTTGCATTTCTAGCGGGTGCCACCCTTTGGAGAGCAGGGGAATGCTTTGAGCTATTCAATATGATATTCATGTTTCAAGAAATGAGGATGAAGGATGATATGAGTAGCCATGGCTGATTTTCGAACTGCTGGCTAATTTGTGATCTGTAGGCTTGATTAATGGTAGTCTATGGTCAAAGCGTATTCGAGCCTAAAAGATTCATCATCTCTAAGAAGATTAGTTCTGAAGGATGACCTCTTACTGAACTGATGGTCTTCATCACAATAAAAGTAATTCCGAGAGATGAGGATGGATTATCAACCTTCTCCTTCAGGATCCCTTCATTCTTGGCTTGTGGTCTTGCACCGCATGCCCTCCATAACTTGATAGAAGATCATTTGTATATCGTCGAAAGCCTTCAGAGATATTGAATAACGCTTATACTTTGGAATTGCGACAGCAAAGTTTTCAGGCGTGAGTTAAACACAATTTTGGAATTTTTAGCTGATGATCTACCATTTGAACAGCAGTAAAAACCTCTGAGCTAGTCAATATAATATTCATATTTCAAGAAATGAGGATGAAGAATGATCGGAATATCGATGGCTGCTTCTTTTACTGTTGGTTGATTGGTGATCTGTAGGCTTGCAGCAAATGGTATTCTTTACTTGATAACCTTTGCAGAGTTTCTGATAATATGAGACTAATTACAGTCTATAGTCAAAGCGTATTCGACCGTAGAAGATTTATATCCAAGAAGATAACTCCCGAAGGATGAGCCCTTACTAAAGTGATGGTCTTCATTTCAATAAAAGTCATTCCCAAAGATCGCGATAGACTATCAACCTTTTCCTCTCCACACCTTGACGGAAAGCACTACGAAATCTGTGATTCATTGAATCCTCCAGAACTCATCATTTCAAAGTAGATTAATTCCAATTGATGAGCCATTTCTGGTGGTCTCATCAATTAGTACCTAGCGGTCCTCAACTAATCTGACGACCACCAGCTCCACGCAATGATGGTAATCCATTGACATTTCCTCTCCTAAATCCCTCCCTCCAATAAGAAAATCAAAATAAATAACTGCTCTTCTCACTGAAGTCCGAGCCCATGAATTACTCACCAAAATTGGCCAGATAAAACAGAATTATGATTACCAGCTGTACGTAACTCACCAGCCACCATTTCCCGGTTGTATCCATTCTCCATTGTTCCTAGTACATTTCGTGCAGTCTGGACCGGATGCATCCATTAGCAGGTAATGCTTTGTAAACGGGATTAAGTGGTGGACGCGTACCACAGTAATTAGACGAAATGGCCAGTGCCTGCCTCAACGCCGTTACCCCAACGACGACGACAACGGCGTTGATTCAGAGTGAGTCAACCGTAAACCATGTTTCAGTGTTTGCATGAAGCCCAGTTGGATGGAATCTTCCATGGGGTCTTGCGCCCGGATAATTACATTTTCTAATCAACTGTTGCTGGACTTAACTCAGCCAGCGCCATCAATTGTTGATTGGGCCACATGAACAATCTCACTATTGATAAAATTGCCCCATTGTTGACCGTCAATAACTCCATTCATTACTCTCAATTGTCCAGCATCTTCGGGAAAAATACAATGAATGAAGGAGGTGGAAGACAAAGCATCGTGCAAACCTCCTTTTGATTAGTAAGTTTTATCAAATGGGTGATAAAAGTGGGTGAGTGTTACCGGGGGCTTGAAGGCTGATTGAACCAAGATACCAAACGATTTTCTTTCGAAAGCACGTAGCACAAAAAGGAGAGTCGAGTAGTGCTTTTCCGTCCTTGGGAATCTATTCCGGTTCTGCTTGAGGATAAGACTATCTTCCAATCATTGAAACGAGAGCAAGGGGAAAAATATCTAGCTTTCACGTG
This sequence comes from Diachasma alloeum, assembly GCF_001412515.2. Classification (NCBI taxonomy): domain Eukaryota; kingdom Metazoa; phylum Arthropoda; class Insecta; order Hymenoptera; family Braconidae; genus Diachasma; species Diachasma alloeum. The sequence goes on from NW_021680377.1 coordinate 109,483, forward strand.
AAACAGCAGAGGACAGAGGACTTGAGGAAAGGAGAGCAGTGGTGGAGAAAGTGTCGGGAATCGTTGGGAGTTGAGAGAGATAAAAATGAAAGGTAAGAGTGAAAAGAGAGGGAATGAGGGGTAAGTGAGACAGCGAAGTACTGAGGGAATGTAACGCCAAGTGGAGGAGAATAGTTGGTTATAGAAGTTGAGTGAGGTGGTGTAAGAGGGGAGGAACAGCCGCATTGCACCCTAGTGAGAGAGTGGGTGCACGATTTCACCTTCTATCGATTTTGAAATTCTCGGTGTTTCGTGCAGTCTCCAGGCCCTTACTCCAACATTCACCTATACTTCCTTAGGCCTGGATAATAACCGTATGGTTCCTCCTCTGATCGCGTTATTACTTCCCGTTTTCACAAAGTCGCGTATACCTTTTCCGGGCGTGGCGTCTCAACTGCATTGGACCTCTTTGGCCGCTTATGCGGTTCATTCGAAATGCTTGGGGTACTTTGCGGAAGACGATAACAGGGGCAATCGATATCGAAGAGCCTTATTTCATCTACAATATTCAACATATTTCACCGGTTTCACAATTGTCGTCGTCTGGGACGGAGAGGAGTTCATTAAACCGCAAGTCATTAGAATATTACTTCAGACATTCAGTCAGCATCAATAAGGATAGTCCCGGAATTGTGCACATCCAGATGTGCACATAATTTGTTTACCAGTACCGGGAAGTAGCAGATGCGAGTGCATTCGCGAAGGTATTTCAGGATCAATTTTCACAGTGGTAATGCAGCACCATTCTCCACCGTCATCAACGATCTTTCCACTCTTCCAGCCATGAATTCACATTCGTGAAGTTTTACGAGAACACGTGTTAACGAGATCCATTCAGTTTTCAGTCTAGAGTGTGCGAAAAGCCTTTTTCGACTGAAATGTGCCATCTCGTGCCAGTTCTTTATATCTTTTTTTCAGTCTTTCAACGTGTACCTCTACTATATACAAGAGGTCCTATATCCGGGGCTGTTTTCTAGTTGAGGGAAGAAAGTGTTGAAGAGAACACGCAGAGGATAGAGACAATGATAGTGACATTATCCCCAACACCTATCTCTGTTATTCTCCTTCCCTCGTCATCATCACAATTTTCTCACAGAAGACCAAGGATAGGATTTCTGTGCACTCTCCTACCAAAACACCTGCTTCATCCAGAAAAGGTGGTACTTTAATGCCACCAACGTGATGTGTTCATGTTGTTGAAAGCTTACCATCATGGGACAGCAGTCATGTGCGATGTTCAGCTGCACAGATGCACCCAACGACTCAGCACAAATTAACCACTTCCTTCCTGATTCTCACGGATTTCTTCCCTCTGAAACTTTACTCGTCGCCTCGAGTCATCGATATTCAAATATGTTAATCCCGAAAGGTTATTAATTCATCGGCTGCCATATCTTCCTGGCTGCTAACCGAACGTCATTTTCATCTCTATCTTTGTTGAACTCCGTAGTTCTTTCTATCTTTGCCAATCTTTCATCGTGTCTCTCCACTATATCCACGAGGTCTGGGGTTATTTTCACAATCAAGAGAAGAAAGTGTGGAAGAGAACGCGCAGATGACAGAGACAATGATAGTGACATTATCCCCAACACTCATCTTTGTTATTCTCCATTCCTCGTCATCATCACAATTTTCTCACAGAAGACCAAGGATAGGATTTCTGTGCACTCTCCTACCAAAACTCCTGCTTCATCCAGAAAAGGTGGTACTTTAATGCCATCAGCGTGATGTGTTCATGTTGTTGAAAGCTTACCATCATGGGACAGCAGTCATGTGCGATGTTCAGCTGCACAGATGCACCCAACGACTCAGCACAAATTAAGCACTTCCTTCCTGATTCTCACGGATTTCGTCCCTCTGAAACTTTATTCGTCGCCTCGAGTCATCGATATTCAAATATGTTAATCTCGACAGGTTATTAATTCATCGGCTGCCATATCTCCTCAGCTCCTAACCGAACGTCGTTTTCATTTCCATCGGTGTTGAACACCGTTGGATACTCCCGAGTTTGACCCGATATCCGACGATTCGGAAAATGTGTTAATTCCCAGCTGCTGCGTCTTACCATAGCCTTCCCCACTCCCTCCTTCCCTGCTTCCTCCGCGAAAGCACGAGTGAGTTAGTGCTGCTACAACCGCTTTGCCCCTCTGTATTGGCTCAACGTCGTCACCTGCTGATACACGCCCCAGTGACTCTGTACAACGTTACAACTAACCACGCAACATCATTCCACTTTCCTTTTGCACAGTGTCGTCGTGCATAACGAGGGGCTTTAGGTGGTAACGGCCTTACGTAGACATTTGGAATCAGCCAGAGGGATATTTCCTTGCGATTAACCATTCTATTTCATCCATCGACTAACACTTGGCTTTTGTACCACACGTCATCCTTGGGATTTTAGTTATCCCCGCATCAAGGCAAATAGTCGAGTGGGGATCACCTGTTTGATACGTAATTGCCGAGTTAATTCAATCGGTTTTGGCTGAGTGTGATATTCTGAGCTGTTTGATGTGGGATTGGAGAGAATTCTATCATTAAAGGGGATGGCGAAATGGTTCAAGTGTCAATAATGAATTCAGCACGACACGCGAGCAATAACCAAAGTTATGAGGCATTCAAGGAAAGAAGAAATGAAGAGATAAGTTGCAAGAGGATCAGAATAAGTATAGTTGGAAGTCAGTGGTGTCATGCGTTAACAGTCTGAAGTTCTTAACGGAAAAATGTTGGACGAATCCTCTCAGTCACCGCGAAATTGGCTGATGAGAGACATTTTTTGGTCTGATGTCTTGAATCAAGACATCTTGAAGACACTAATTTGGCCCGAGAAATTAGTCTTGTGATATTGAGTCGCTTTGTCTCTCAGTGCACCAACAAAGTCGACCCACTCAGCGTTGAAAGTAAACATTTGTCTCAGTGTTAATCCTCTCCAATAGTTTATGCAACACTGTCTTATTCCCAGACACATGCACAATGAATAATGCCCTTTAGATTTTCACTTGAATAAAGTATCTCCAGCAAGACGTCTTTGTACATTGTAATCCCAACACGGACAATGCCAGAGATAGGTAGTGACTAATCCAGGCTGAAGTTTGCCCAAACCTATTTGCAGTACTCCTAGATGGCACACACACTCTACCTACTATTGTGTCTGTCACAGGTATTCTAGTTTGAAATGAGGGTAGAGAGAAAAGTTGAAACATTAACCACCAACGCCCAGTGCACACTCAGCCCGAGTTGGACATGAATTTCCAGAAATATCAGGCTGATGTATAAGCATTTCCCTGGTTTTAAAGGAGAAATGTTAGGTGTTACTGTAATACGATTGGTTATAGCGTTGGTGGAGGCAATGGCCTCCAGACGATCACGTTTTCTTACTGTTACGTGCCACAGCGTCAGCAAAACAGGGAGAATTATTCACGGAAATTTACGATCGGGGAGTTGAAGAAAGTACAGAATGAGGGAAAATGAGAGATATTAACTGCCTGATGTATTTTTTTATTGGAAAATCAATAATTGCTTGAAATTATTGTGGAAATTATTCCATTCGTAACGATTCGGGTACTTCATAACAAATTGTGGTGATTGAATATTTCGTCCGTGAAATTTCAAGGTATTTTCTCCCACACGGAACAATTTAAATTTTGAAAAAGATACAAAAAATATGTTAAATTGGCGCAATGTATTTAAAAAAAATATATATAATATATGTTTGATATATTCCATAATACATTCTTTATAAATTGGGGAAATATATGTAATTGGCCCATATTACATATATTTTTTATATATTTTTTTATGGGGGCTAACAGCTTTCGCTCGATTTTCTAAAAGGGTATTTCGCTTACGATTACTCGACTTTTTCCGTAATTCTTCCTCACCTTTCTTCCCCGTGTATTCCAGTATTAAGACCAACTTTACGATGGAAGATTATCCGCTTTCCAGCGTGAAAGCTGTCTCATATCCATCCTAACCTAAAAAATCTCCCCCCCAAATCGTAAATTTTCCACCCGCTCCTCCACCCATTTCAATCCGCGAGAAATCCGATTTGGAAATTTCGTCGAGTGGTCAAAATTGATGACGCAACGAATCGCTTCGCAGAATACACCAAAAAAGCGAGAGATGAGAGACACGGTTGTTATAGCTTCGAAATATTGGGAGAGTGGTGACGCAGATAGGGATGGGGAGGAGGCAAAAGAATGAACAAAAAAGAAGGGAAAAAAATATTTCTGGCTGGTTATATATCAGGGGGTTAGTGAGAAGAGTGAGTGAGACAGAGATTAAAAAAAACAAATTTATAGCTGAAACCGTGATCCAGGTACGATTTCCTCATATTTTTGTTTTTTCTATTTACGCACAGGCCCCCACTCCTTCCCCTGAGGCCTACCTCACTCTCTTCCCTCTCTTTTTCGGTATTTTTCTGTCTGTTTGTGATGCATTTGGGCTGTTGCCAAAAGTTTCAAACAATAAAAGTGTAGTGCAAGCGATATATTTTTTTCTCTCCCGTGAATAATGAATGAAAAAAGGAATATATATGGGTAGAAAATATAAATTTCGATGTATGAATGCACTAGGCACTGTTTTGATAGCCGGCATGGTGAACAATACGCTAATACGATCTAGTTCTCAATCAACGATGCCATTTTCAATCACTGATGTGCAAACAGAAATGCTCGCGATAGGCGGTGCGAGGCGAGTTGAGAGAAGAGAGCAGTTGAATTGATTTCACTTATTGGAACAGGTCAGGTGTCGCAGTGCGTTAATGATACTCTTGAGTTGCAAATTATTTCGCTCAGGTTATTCCCAAATTTTGGTAATTGTTTTTTAAGTGATAATTTTTAGATTATTACTAGGCGATTTTTCAGTTGATTACGCGGTTGCTTTCTGTAGATCGCAATTTAACAGTTCGATGGATTAAGGATATTCAGGTATCTTTTAGTTTGGTAGAAAGCTCACTAGAGATGCAATTATTTTCAATCATCAAATTTGTTAATTAAATTGCGTGATAAAAATTAAAAAAAAAATTCTGAATATTCAGCGTTGACATTTGACAGCATTTGACAGCAAATGACATTTGATAGAGAATTGTAATTTTTTTAACAAGTCGTTGTTTATAAATTAATGATTGAAATTGTTTAAATTTTCGAAAACCTCTTTTTTTTACGTGAAATCGATTTCTGGTAAAATTTTGAGTATTAATACATTTGTTTATGAAGTATTTATAGAAAATAATCGCGATGTTCAAAAATTGCAATTTTTTAATTATTTCCTCAATCTTCCTCCAAAGGGAATCTCTCTAATATTTTTTCAGAGCTTCATAATGTTTTCTAATGGTTTAAGATCGAAATTCAAATTGAGATTTTTAAAGTTGAAATAATAAAGTCATTGTAAAAAGATTAGACTACAGAAGTAGAAAAGAATTTCACTCGAGAAAAAATCGCCAAAGGGCATGGATATTCTTAACGAAATTTCAAATTTACCAATTCGCTAGTGAATTATCAATGATAAAATTCCGCGAAATTTCAGTGGAACTATAGTATATTGAATATTACCGAGAAGTCAGCCGCACATTTCAGCCAGGAATTGTCAACAGTGAAGTCGTAATTCCTGTTTATTTCAACGATTTTAAATAGTTTCAAATAAGGCCGTGACTATTCGCACCATTATGTGAATCACTCCCGTACACTCCATACACTCCACGCATGCGTGAAGTTTGTGTGTTTCACGCAGCCGAATTTTCATACTGCTGTGTATTTCACGCAGTTGAAGTTTCATA
>NW_021680377.1:120520-120604 GCF_001412515.2 Diachasma alloeum
GTTTTTCGCGATTATCTCGGAAACTATGAGAGATAGAGCCTTAAAACCTATTCCATTCGATTCCTGGTTTCAACTCAGGGTTCA